>NC_090891.1:1826901-1834401 GCF_036669925.1 Montipora capricornis | reverse complement strand
AGTTAAATCAGCAAAAAGGTACCTTAATGCTGAAAAAGCAACTCGTTATGTGGAACGAAGTTCATGAACAAAAATAGCCACAGACTAGCATTATTTTGTTCTACCCCGGTAAGAACCCATTAGTTGACCGGCGTTAACCAACCGTTTTCCAGTCATGCACGGTTCAACATCTGTTGATCATCAAAGGTTCGTCAATTATTTTAAGAATCGAACCGTGAATAACAAGTCAAGGAAATGAGAACACGACAAATCGATAGCAGGAGATGAGGGAGGCATCTCATGCCAAAATAATTGCCATTAGGCAAAAATAATGAAGCACAATACTTGCGAGATAATATTTTTGTATTAAAAGAAAGCGTTGTTTCTTCTAAATGCTACCCTCTCTTAAATATCGGTAAAGCCCGCTTCTCTGAAAATATAATGTAATCCTCTTTATTCGAAAATAAATATTTGTGATTTGAGCTTACCTGTTGCATGAATCCCTTGCACTCGATAAGACAGAACAGTGAGCGAGACGACCAACAACAAATTTAAGATACTCATGTTTAAACAGAGAGAAAAGAAACTTGTGGCCCCCCAAACTGCTCAAAAAATCGCTGTCGAATTCTGTAGAGGAAGTTTTAGGCTATTGACGCAATCAGGAATAAGATTAACCGTCAGTTTTTGTGATGCGTCATCTTGGCTCCGAACTGATACGGAAGGTGTCTGTCATCAGAGCAAATAAAATTGAATTGGATATCCTTTGTCGGTATGGGATGAAACACAATGGAAACTAAAAGAAGCTCAGCCCGGCCCGGGCAGGCAATTTAAAAGGGAAAGGAAGTGTCGCTCGCCGTCGGTGCAAGAAACTGAAACTTACAGCTGAAGAAAGGCCAAGACTTTGCGCTTTCTGCACCGAGATGATAAAAGTCTGGAAATAGTTGTCACGCGAGACCCAATGGTGGGTTTTAAACACGATCGACTGCTAATTTACTAAATTATTTTCGTCGGCGAAGCCGCAATTGCGGCTTCGCCAGTGAGAGAGGAATGGGGCGGTGACTTTTCTCCGCCCCATTATTTATTTATTTTTATTTTATTTATTTACTTAATTTATACACGGTAAAAAATTCATCAGGTACAATTCCAAAAAAGAGATTTGTAAAATCCTAAAATCTTAAAATCTAAAATCCTAATCCTATTATTACATTTGTTTACAAAATAAGCTACCTACAGACCTGATTTCCATGAATGCCGTGTATTTAAAAATTTTGATAGAGAAGGCGTTTAAATTGATCTATGGAACTAGATTCCCTAATGTTACGATGTAAGCTGTTCCAAAGAGTTGCGCCGCTGTAACTAAAACTATTTTTCATGTAGTTTGTTCTCGGAAACGGAACAACAAGTTTATTTGCCGAATCCCTCAGAGCATAGTTTGATACATTACGCGTTACAAATTTAGACGTGAGATATTCGGGAACCAGACCATTTAAAGACTTGAAAACCATTAAAGCTTTCTGAATTTGACGTTGAGAATTTAAGTCTTTCCAGCTGAGTTTGTCAAACAAGGAATTAACATCAGCGTCATAGCTCGATGAAGTTATCACTCGTGCAGCACGGTTCTGTAGTTTTTGCAGCTTGTTAGATAATGTTTTACCACAAATACCCCAGACTAGGCTGCAGTAGTCAAAATGGGGTTGAACTAGTGAGTTGTATATACTGAGTAAAGTTGATTGAGGTACAAATGGCTTAACTCGTTTAATGGCTCCAATTGCGGAAGCAATCTTTTTACACAGTTTATCAACGTGGAGATACCATGTTAGATTTTCGTCAACATATATTCCAAGTGATTTCACTGAGGAAACTTTTTCAATTGGAACATTATCAATGGAGAGTTCAAGAGTATCAGATAGAGTGCTTAATCTTTGCCTGGATCCGATCAACATAAATTCAGTCTTTGTAGCGTTCAAAGTAAGTTTGTTAGACACAAGCCATTTGCTTAGCTTTTCAAGTTCATGAGATATACTAGACTGAATCAGATGTAAATCAGAGCCAGCATAAGTAATATGTGTATCATCAGCATACATTCTAGGAACGCTGAACGATAGACAGTTAGGCAAATCATTAATATAAATTAGAAATAAAAGAGGGCCAAGGATCGTTCCCTGTGGCACACCGCATTTAAGAGTGGTAAAATCAGAGAGACAACCGTTAACGGAGCACCGTTGTGTGCGATTCGTCAAATATGATTTAAACCAATCAAGTGATTTCCCTTGAATTCCGTACTGATTCATTTTAGTTAATAGTATCTCATGATCAACAGTGCCACGATCGATATTAAACGCCCAACTGTCAGTGGCTTCAAGAAGAGCACTAACAGTAGAGTGCAAAGACCGGAAACCGGATTGTTGTTTAGAGATGATTCCCTCGTTACTTAAGAAGTTGTATAACTGATCGTACACAATCCTCTCAAACACTTTGGCGACAACTGAAATGACAGAGATAGGTCGATAGTTGTTCAAATCAAGTGACTTGCCCTGTTTGAACAACGGAATCACTCTGGCACATTTCCAATCGTCAGGAAATATGCCAGACATCAAAGATTTATTAAACAGGTCACATAACGGACCTGAAAGAATATCAGCACACTCACGAATTAACTTAGCAGAGATATTGTCTAACCCAGTAGATTTAGTTTTCGACAATCGATTTAGATGAGTAAAAACAATACTACTAGTAGTTGGACGAAAAGAGAATTTGTTGAAGTTTTCAGGAAAATTGTTTAAATAAGTAGACACTTCGTCCGAAGTAGAAGGTATTTCGCGGGCTAGTCTGGGCCCAATAGTTGAAAAATGTTCGTTAAAGGTATTGGAAATCTCGTTAGAATTACAGATAGATATATCATTTACTTTGACTTCCTTTACCAGCTGGTTGTTCTGACGACGGGACATGAGGTGATTAATAGTTTTCCAAGTCCTTCGAGAGTTTCCTTCGGATTGAAGAAGACTATTATGATAATAGGATGCCTTAGTGGTTTTTACATTATTGTTGATTTTATTTCGTAATTTTCTGTAATTAGCCCAGTCGTGAGGATTCTTTGTTTTTATCGCCTTCTTTTTAGCAGCATCACGACAGCGCATATCATTCTTCAACACTGAATTAATCCAGGTGAGTTATTCAATTTAGCACGTCTAGTTCGAATTGGAGCATGAGAATTGACAACGCGCAAAAATTTTGTTTTCCAGTTAGACCAAACCAAATTTGGATCTTCAGATTCATCGAAAGACCAGTCTTGTTGAGAGATTTCATTTCGAAAATTATCTCGATTAAAATTTCTAAAATTTCTATAAGAGATGTAAGAGTGTCCTTTAGATGATAAATCAGAAGAAAGTTTACGATAAACATAGACGAGGCTATGATCGCTGATGCCAATATGGGAGACACCGGAACAGCTTACCTTATCTGCATGATTAGTAAAAATCAAATCGAGTTAATGTAGATGAGGATTCAGTAACACGAGTTGGTTCATTTATTAATTGATTGAGCCCATGTAAATCCGAAATCTCGAGTAAATGACGAGTGTTTGCATCAGGTGTAGAAGAGGCCAAATTACAGTTTAAGTCACCCAACAAATAGTATTCAAGGTCAAGAGAATCAACCTTGTCGATAAATGACTCATAACTTGAAAATAAATCGGTAGGAGAACAGGGAGGTCTGTACCGTGTCGCTATCAGAAAAGGCCTAGAGTTCGGTTTACGAATTTCTATGATTAAATTTTCGAGATTAATTACATTTAGATCTGAGCGCACTACATAAGAATTAGAAGACTTAATATAAAAACCTACTCCTCCACCATTTCTACTTCTGTCACGACGGATAAATTCGTAGCCAGGTATATGGAGCTCGGAACTTTTTATGGATTCGTCAAGTTTTGTTTCGTTGATTGCCAGAATATCAACAGAAAACTCAGAAAGAAGGACTCTAAGTTCGTCAATATGTTTGACGAGACTGTTAATGTTCAAACAGGCCATTTTAAAACCACGCTTTGCTGGTAAAAAACTAGACGCATTGGAAAGACTCGAATTAACAGCATGTACTTCGTTTTCAACTGATTCTGGCAACGTTAAAGAAACAAGAGAATTATCAGCAATATCGACATTCATGGAATTAGGAAATCAATTACATCGTAAAAAATTTACAAAATTCTTTTGCAATAACTCGTTACTTTCCCTATTAAGGTGCAGGCCACCTTTGTTAAGTCCATTTGAAGTGATGTTGGTATGGCTGATGAGTTTCCAATTATTTTGCTTGCAAAGTTATTTTAGACGTTTGTTGACCGCTTTAACTGCGTCGCTGTAATCATCATTCCTAGCAGTAAGTTCAGATAGAACTATTTCAGACTCGGAAGCAACCTCAACTTCTCTGGCCAATTCGATAATAGCATCTGCGACGTCGTTCGGTGTAGATGATTTCAGATCGTTGGTCCCCACGTGAAGACAAATTTGATCAGGCTTTTTTTCAATTTTAGGGACAACATGCGAACGCATGTCGCGAATTGTAGCTCCAGGGAACGGCTTGACCACAACCCGGTGTCCAACAGCCTTGGCTAGTTTTATTCCCTGAACATTCTTTATAATGGAGTCTCCAACGATGACTGTAGTCCGGTCGTCGTTCGTTTTTTGAGACGCAATGCCAGTAGATTTACCGCCCGACATCTTTTTTCCATTTGGCATTTGACGCTCCCTCCTTTTGTTTCTGGGCATTGTCACGTACTGTCTCCCAAGGGTTTTCTTCTTCATGCAAATTTTGCTCCTTGAAGTCTTCATTTTTACCATTACGATATTTAGTTTCATTGACAAATTCGCTGTTTAAAAGCCTTAGGGCAGTCATTAAACTTTTATTCTCGTCTTGAATAGATCTTGCTTCACGCTTTAAAGAGTCGTAACAATCTTCCACGTCGCGAAGTCTCAGTTTTAGGGCGTTGTTTTCTTCTTGAAGCTTAGTCAGTTCGCAATTTGAAGACAGATTAGGCTGTATCTGTCGCGACGAATTAGCTTTCATCTCTTTCACTTCTTTCTGTAAATCTAACAGAAGGGGCAGGCATGGGCAGTTCTCGGGGTAACTGATTTCATCTCGTACGGTACACAGCGGCGGAATATCAGTTTGGTCAGATACCGCACTCGTTTTCTGGCTAGTACTTTGTAAAGATGACTTCAATCGGGAAACCAGAATTTGCTTGTTTCCCTTTTTTGATAGCTTCCTTTTACCAAGCTCTTCTTTCAGTGCTGAGATGGTTAGATTCTCAATTTCTTTCTCAGTTAGAGGAACTATCTCGTCCTTGAACACGGAGGTACAAGACTTTGTGTTGCAGCCATTCCTGCCATGACTGTTGACCGGCAACGAAGATAATCCTGGTCTAGTATCTTGTTTATCATGAGTAAAATACTCCCTCGTTGGTGGTCTCCAGATATCCGGCAACGAAACAGATCTTTGTAAAACGCCCGGGGCAAAATTTGCTTTGATAGTCGGAGCTTCAGAAACACGTCTTGCCTCCATCACGTCACACTAGTCAAACCGGCTCTCTACTGTACCAACCGGTTCTCTACTGTAACATTAATCTCCCCGGCAGAGCCGGCTCGCGGTCGCGGGCTTCGCCGACGAAAACAATTTAGTGAGCCTGCTCGCAGGCTAGCTAGTCCTAACTTGAATAGTATGTTCCGCCCATTCGGTTGGTAAAGGAGAAGCGAAGCAGAGCGTCTTGAAAAATTGAGGGCGACCTAGGATGCGACCCGTCACAAGTTCTCTCAATATTTCGCCTCTCTCTCCTTCCACTTCAGTGAACGCCTGAAACAGACTAGAACGCGCAAACTGATCTCACCCGCTGCGCATTTTACATATTCGTAGAGTATTTCTCGCTATCAAAAAAGGGAGGGATAATTCATACAGCGAATTTGAGTTTCACTTTCAGAACTTGAATCTATTGATGGATGTATCATCGCTTAAAAGAATGCATCATCCATGCTTTATGCAAATCGCGTAACAACTTTTCTAAAGAAAAAAATGATGCTATCGGTCGTCTCTTTGCGTTAATGAATTTCATCTGGGCCAAAAAGAGAAAATAGGTCTCCCATCATGCAATGAAAGTTAAATGAAGAGCTTTTTTCTCAAATCCCATAATACATCTCGTTTACCCCCCCCAAAATTTGCATAAGATGTCCCAAGAGAAATCCAAAACAATGCCTATGCAAATTTCGGGTGGTAAACGAGGTGTATTATGGGATTTGAGAAAGTGGGGAATAGTCATGATGGGCTCCTGTCAAGCATGATCTTAAAGTGCCCCTGTGATTTAAAAAAAAATTGCCCCCATTTTTTCTTCAGATTTTGAAAATGTCTTTGCTTAACACCTGACTGGCAAAAAGTTGAGGTTTCACCTTTACCCAAAGGCCGTTTACTTTGAGTGTAAGTTTTGGATTTCAAGGTCAACCATTACTCACGTTCAAAACTGACCGATTGGACCTCAGAGGGTTGGTGACGTCAAAAGCTCACTAGTTTAAAATTTCAGCGTGTGAATGCAGCTTCTTACAAATGCAAAACGCGAGTTTAAAAGTCTGAAAGCCCAAAACTCCCGTGCTCCACGTTAATTCTGCGGCGTACAAACGCATTTCTTTCTTAAAGCAACCTCCACTCTTACTACTTCAGTTTAAACCGAAGGAAATTATGACTTGACTGTAACGGTAATTTCCTGTGATTTAAAGTTATTTCAGTTTTTGTTGAAGTGGAGGTTCCCTTTAAACTAGTTAGCCTTTGACGTCATTTTCTCCTCGAACCAGCTCTCTCAAGAACTTAAAGTTAGTAATGGCAGACCATTAAGTAGGAAAATTCCAGTTAAAATAACAGGTGTATTTTTGAAATCAAAGCTTAAAACTTTGGTCGCTTAGCGTTTGGTTAACATAGTTTTAAAATCCAAAGAAAAGTAATATTGAATTGATGTTGGTTGTTGGCGAGTGATAATACAGCATTATCAAATAGTAATAATAAAGTATTCTCGTTTGTCTCACGATGTGGACCACACACCGCTAACTGTTCAGGGACAATATTTGAAACACTATTTGATAAAGTCGTAAAAAAGGTTGCTGTTATTCATCGCGGTGAAGTACAATAATAATAAAGTATTCTCTTTTGTCTCACGATGTGGTCACTTGTGATGTAGATCGCGACGTTTCGACTGCATACTGCTAGTCTTCATCAGGCGATGAGGTCGACTGGTTACGCGTCACCTTTTAAAGGATGCTTCGCTGAGACTGGTTGGTTTTCAGGAGCTGTGGTGCATTGCGATCGTCACTGTGTCGGTGTGTTGTTCCTTCGGCGGTCTGCTGTCGTACTGTTCTCGTTTTGTTGTGTTTCTTGATCGTGGGCATCCATGCTTCCGGAATTTCTATTCCACTATCCCTATTGATGTTGTTAGGGTGAAGTCTTATGTGAATCGCCTCTTTGACCCTGCGTGTGTACCAATGAGGATCACGA
>NC_090891.1:1804401-1806901 GCF_036669925.1 Montipora capricornis | reverse complement strand
GTAACATTTGTGGGATTAGGAAATATTTAGACCGTGATAATTGTGAAAGACTTGTGCACGCGTTCATTTCATCGAAACTTGATTTCTGTAATAGTTTACTAACAGGTCTGCCCGATAAGGAAATCTCAAAGCTCCAGCGCGTGCAGAATGCTGCAGCGAGGCTTATTGTTGGTGCTGCAAAAAATGAACTCATGTAACCCATATTACAGCAACTACACTGGTTGCCTGTAAAGTTCATAATTGACTTTAAGATTTTGATGCTAACTTATAAAGCTCTTAACAATCAAGTTCCCGATTAATTTGGTTTTATCAACGGAGTTGATAATGTAAATTGGCCACCGTACAGAGATTCTAAAAGCTAATTTTTTATTTAAAACGCAGTACCTCCAGACACCGGCGCTGGAGCGTCGTACCAAACGAGTCATCCCGGGATTTCGGCCCGTGCGATCGCTTTTGGACGCAGTTGGCCCTTCGCTGCTTTCTGCTACCGACCTTGCCTCCTGGTACGGCATTGAGGGAGAGATATGTCGGCCCCTAAACCATATGTGACAAATCCCACGCCTACTCACAGCTCCAAACCGCCCTTGTCATTTTTTATTTAAAACGCAGTACCTCCAGACACCGGCGCTGGAGCGTCGTACCAAACGAGTCATCCCGGGATTTCGGCCCGTGCGATCGCTGTACGGTGGCCAATTTACATTATCAACTCCGTTGATAAAACCAAATTTTTGTATACTACTTCCCCACCGACGCAGCATCACAGTTTCTTTAGAAACTACCCCTTCATTCAAGTTCCCGATTACATTTCTGAACTATTTAAAATTAAAGGCTCATCTGTCTGGTAAACTTTCACCGCTCTCCAAATTTTACCAGTGATTTCTTCACTCCAACTAAGCATGGTGGCTTGCTATAACTGGATAATTTGTGTCAAATGTTTGGGCATCCCACGGAAACGCCCTTAGCCGTCTTGCTGTCTATTATTTAATACTTTTTCGCATTTTTTTACGAAGGAAATTTGGTACCAACGACTTATAAACCCAAACCAATTGGGCTTACGACCCACGATCTACGACCATTGCTTACGTACTTCGAGTTAAAAGAGTGTTTATTAATAACAATTTAAAATTGTAAACATAACGAAATTTTTATCTGTTGCGATCTAAACCTTTGTTGCTCCTTTTCTTTAAAGCGATAACTGAACCAACAACTAAGCCGGTAACAACGAATCCAAAAACCCAGCTAAAAACAACAGCAGACCCACAAGATGTTGGAACCGAGGCCACCAAAAGAAGTCTTGCAATAACAGATTAAAAATTCACTAAAACTCATTCAAACACTGTTTCCTCAACAGTATCCCATTTGTCATTTCCATGGAAATTTGCAAAGCACAGGACGACCATCGTATTCAACCCTACAAAGGACACGAAGGGTATGTGACAAGCATCCGAGCAATCTCTCCATTCTGGGTATCGCGAGGATATCTTGCGGTTCAAAATAACCTGCATTCCTCGAAATAGAGGGATTACTCATCAGGCTTTTAAAGGAGGTTTTCTTGCTAAGTTGTCGCCAGCATGTTGTTGAAAGGATATTCATAGGTGTGTCACTGATATCTTTTGTTCGTCCACCAGCAAATTGGGCATTCCATGCACCATTCTTATCTTTGTCTTTATAGATTGCTTGCAAACCACATGTATGTAGTATTGGTTTTGTTGTTGTTTACTCGTTTATTCATTTATTTACTTTTGCCCTTTTTGCAATAATACACTTTCTGTCGGAGGCTTCCCAGAATTCCAGTGGTTTTGCTCCTGGAACCAATGTGGATAAATATGGCAAGTAACTAGCGGATAGACGGAGATACGTGCCGAGATAGGAGTCGTCAAGCTAAATCTATCCCCTTACCACCTTGGCCGAGATTGAGGTGGAGGGGGGAGGGTGAAGGTTGCATTTTTCCAAAGTCCTTAAACTTTTTGGGAAAGAATTTAGTTTCAGAAATTGCTCCAAGGGGCCCAAACGTTTTCGGGCTTTTGATAAGCAGGCCCCTAATATCTAAAGAGACGAGAAAGAGTATATCAAATGGCAGAATGTACTTCCAAAAGACGTTTCTGTGTGCAATTCTTCACCTATAGATTAGGTTCTGATACATAAAAAACTCTAATGAACATAGACGGATGTTAATTAGAGACTAATTGCATTTTTTTAATTACTCTGACAATCAAAATTCAGCAGGTGGAAGGCCTTTGTTAAATTATTTTATGTCCAATGAATACTTGCAGATGCAGAGTCCCCTGTCTTGAAATATATCACTGAGTCCGATCAGAAAAAGAAGAATCAGTGGGTCACCATAGTCATAATCGGTGTTGCAGCCGCAATATTGATAGTCTTGCTGATTCTTCTGGGATGCATCATCAAGCGACGAATGGTTTCTAAAAGATCAGGTGCGCAACCTATAACCTACAAGCAGCATTCAAATTAATGAAAACTGGCAGGCTATTTACCTCTA
>NC_090891.1:1786901-1799401 GCF_036669925.1 Montipora capricornis | reverse complement strand
ATAAATTCTGAAAATCAAGTTACCGTTAGATGTAGCCACTGAGCATTTAACGCAATATTCCGCCCTGAGACGTTCGGATTTTAAAACGTACAATAACAGTCAAGAGTTCTTTTCAGTGAAAGCCATTGCTTCTCGTCAATGTGGCTGTTGCCTTACTTGTCCAGTTGGTTATACGTTTGTAAACAATTTTATATATTCGTTACCCTTTGCCTTGGTCTTTTTTTCTGTCTTCTTGTTCATTGTTCTCTATTAAAACTGTCAATACCAAAATAGAGGCCTCGTTATGATGGTATATACACTCTATACGGTAAATAATACTTGCCTTCCTTCCACTTCGGTCAAGCATGGCATATTCATCAGTTCTTTGTGGTGCGTTATGCTGGTTATTTCTGCCCACTGAAATAGTTTGACCTAGTTTCGTTGCTGCGTGAGCTTGATCCACTGTTTCATAATGATCATAAGTTCCATTAGGACTTAGCATCAGGGCTAAGGAAAAGAAATTCATTATTTGGTAAAAAAAATTATCTAGCATCCCAGGAGAGAAAACGAAATTTTGCATGAATGTGCCTGTCGTGTTGTTTTATCTTATTATCCAGTAGAACAAGACATAGTTCATGAAAATTGACTGGTTTTGAAACTCTGGAAACTTCAAATTAAAGCGATAACAGTGACATCCTACTACATGGTAACTTGAACCATGCTCAGTCCTTTGTTCTTGGTCCGCAGCTGAGTTTTGAATAAAGTGGCTGTCTTTTGGAAATAAATAGGGTGTGGTTTGTGCATGGCTAGGGCCAAAACAGCAAACCAAAACATAAAACAAGAAACTTGTCGAGTTTCATAAGCAGCTATTTTCATATATTAACTACAATCAAGAGCTTTAGCATTAGAGCACAGATGGGGGATACATGAGCCTGCTCGTAGGGGTAGTAACTTATTTGTTCAGGGTAAATTGTACTCATTTTATTTTAGCTTTAAGTTATTACATCGGTTAATTAAAGCGACAGTTCTAGCCCATCGCGCCATCTTTCTTCCGTCAGCGTGTTAATTAACTTGTCGATCCACAGGCAGCCCAAACTCGGAGAGTAAAAATTATAAGGATTTGTATGGCAATCTAAATAACAAACACGCAAAAGTTCTCAATAAAAAACAGCAATAAAAGCAAGGTGACACAAGATAACACCAACCCAGTTTAACATCCCAGTGTGGCCAACACATCAGGCATGCGTACAACCATTTCACTCGGCTGTTTCGACCTTTTGGGTCTCATCAGCATGGCGTGGATAACGTATACCAGGGGTGTGTGCTTTATTGTCGTGATGACTTTCTCGCTTTTTGTGTGTCTGATTGAATGCGATTTAAGCGACTTCTCAAATTCCCGGGTTGTCACTCGAACCTAAGTAAAGGAAAGGCTGGAAAGTAATTACCTCACATCTCGCCGATAAAATCACACTTCATAGGCGTTTAGCGACAAACGATTTTCTAAATAAAATAGGCATTGGAGAAAACGATATCTGTACCTTTTGTTGAACGGAAAAGGAGTCCCTTTTTCATTTATTTTGGTCGAGTGGCGAGACGCCTTGTTTTTGGCGAGGCTTTATAAAATGGTTGGCCGAAAACCAAATAAAACTAAAATCCAACATTTTAACCCCCGATATAATAATTGGCCTGAGATCGGACACCCTATCTAGCTTAAAGCAATACTTTTACTTAAGTGTTGCCAGATATTACACATGGTCCTACAAAACAAAGGAAGTACTGCCAAAAATAGAAAGATTTCCTAGTTTTCTATCTTCTTTAGTACCTTTTAAATCTTAAACCTCAACAAAACAAAACAAAACAAAAAAAATGTTTCATATAAACCATTTAAAAAGGAAGCCATGCATGCACGCAATAGGTTAATAATTTAGATGAGCAATCGTGGTGATGACTTTTTTGTTTATAGCTTACTGAATACACGTATGTTATGTAAACAAAAAAAAAAACATCGATACGGTAAGAGCACATAATTGAACGGTCGACCGGCCGTTTCAAAATGCATTGCCAGCGAGCCTCGAAGGATTTTGATTATTTGAATATTGTTCGCTGTTTCTCAGCAATGGATGCTCGCTGGACCTTGAAACTTGGTCAAAGACAAGTAAATTTATCCGTGCGGCTATCGCCAGAGTTTGAGCATGACTGATGCCGGAGAAGTGTGATTTTGTCGGCGAGATTACCCTGGCAGTCAGAGGTTGTTCTCTCTCAGAGCGACGAAATAGGCGAGGAAAAACCTCTGGTGCAGGCCGTTGAGTTCTTTGAGAAGGCCGGTCCAATGGGATGCCGTTTTATATTCCCAGAGTCAGATTTCGACCCTGGCAATTCAATTGCTTCCGGGAATTTGTCAGTTCTAACGAGTGCTCTGATTGGTTTAGCAACAGAAAATAGTTCAAACAAGTTTTCAATGAATGAGTTGCCAGTAATTGGATCCATTTCTTATACGCAAAGGGTTCTGGGATCGCCAGGGGGCAAATATTGCAAATTGTTGAGAGAAAATGTATGGCGGAAAGTTATTCGACGTCCATAAAACGATTTTAACCACACAAAAAGCGAGAAAGTCACCACGACAATAAAGTACGGCTTTTTTATTGAGAACTTTTTCGTGTAAATATCTTTTTCAGTTTGTTATCGAGATTCTCATACAAATCTTTACAGTTTTTTATCCTCCGAGTCTGGGCCGCCCGTGGTCGATCTTCATTTAAGTGTAGAAGGGTATAAAAAAGGTTTCCAAACCTTGACTCTTTCGCCTGATTCGAATATACCCAAAGCCCATTATCGCTGTTAATATCAGAAGGAAAAATCCTTCAATGATCGCGGCCATCATCCATACCAATAATGGGTCTTTGCTTGAGTTGTCAAGTTTCAAACACGGTTTTGGGGGAAGTGAAGCTGACCCTACGAGATTCAATCAAAAATGTTTTCCAGACGAGCATAAACAATAATGATTTACTGTAATAGATCATGTCTTGAAACGTGTTACTTTTGATGATCCGAGAGAGGAACTTTTGGCAGCCAATGATCCAGTTGTTTGAAATCCCTTAATGTTTAATAGTCCTAATTTGTTCAGAAAGCGCTTTTTTGGAGTAAATCTTCTATTAATGAAAACAAAAGTTTGTAAGAAACGCATTGTTTCCATATAAAATCAACTCCGTGTCATTTACCATGCTTCATATAATCAGGATTAGCTTAATTGGTCGGGCTTTCAACAAATGGGATCAGTGTGGTATTAGAGAGATAGTAGGCTTTAATCACTGAGATCTCTACGATAATTTGTGGGTATAGTTACTTACTGTACCAATATAAAAGGACTATTGATGTACAGGAAAGTCCTTGAGTTCATCTACGTGGGATCTTAACAGCATGGTCTTCACATGCGTTTTAATAAATTCCCCATTCATATCCAATAGCCATATTTCTGGCAAGATTTAAGACACAGCCGCTATTCACCCCATCCCCATATCCTGAGAACGTTTTCACGCTTTTTAAAGCTAGAGAAACAGCGTCAGTAACTTGAGCAAGTACTGCCTCATGGACAGACGTTTCTATACAGCTGTTTAAAAGACGATTCACGTCATACAGGAGGATAGTCCTGCCAGAACGCCATGGGCTCCTATCCTGTTTAATGATTTAGAACAAAGCCCACATGCAAACCTTTTAAGAGTGAATGTCCGTAAAAATCAAACAAAATTTGAATTCCGTGGCAAACCTTGAAAAATCGATTTCGCTCATACTTCCAAGTTTGAAAGAGTAATGTGTACCAAGAAGCATGCTATACTTAGTTTGGGTTGTTACGGATTTATTTCGGAGAAAAATGCAAATTACCGAACACCGCCGAAAATGCCGCTCGGACAAGCGATTTGTCTCTTCATTTTGACGGTCTTGTGAGGTCAACTGAAGCATCCCTCATAAAATATTCCTCCTAATCCTAACTGAGCAATCTCTTAATTGTCGTTTGGCTAAGTTTGAGTGCATTTAAGACATTCTATAGTTTCCAAATAATTTTATTCTTGGCGCCTATATTTTTTGTCACTAAAACTGGGTCTTACGAAATATCTTACAGAGAATGTGCTCTACCTTTAAACCCTTTGAAACTTCGGCCATCGAATGTTGAAACAAAGGTCTTTCGTCTGATAGAGAGAAATCTCTGGGCAATTACTTTTGCGTGACGCCTCGAGCGCTTAAAATGTCGTTAAAATGCATTCTTGTGACCTTTCGGGTCAAAACACAGCAGGCCGATATCCGTCTTTGATTTGATAAGAAAATAGATGAGACCGCTTTAAATAAAGTGCAGAAAGTAAAATGATACCATTTTAATCCATACCTGTTTTTTAGTGAGAAGTGGGAGCTTTAACAATGTTTGGAACTACACTTATGTAAACGGCCACAGCAGAATATAAACATGACGAACGTTTGTCAACACAACAACCAGAGGATACCCAATGGTAGACCGAAGTGCTCCTTTTTCTCAGGGACGGCGGAGCTAGGGGGACTGCCCATGAAGAAAAAATAGAGGAAAAAAACTCATAAAGCATAAAAAGAGAAAACTAACAGAAGGAAAAAGTTGCATTTCCGAGCTTCAAGATTTCAAAATTTTCTGGCGGAGAATTTCCTTCAGGGAACCCCCTACAAGTTAGCGGCTCTTGCTTGTTAGCCACCTCCCCCTCCACAATACAAAATATGCTCCGTCGTCCCTGTTTTTAGCTTTTCACTGACATAATCCTGTCATCAATAAATATGTTACCTAGCAAAAATTTAAGTCGGAAAATTTGCGTTCCGTGAAGAAACTGTTATTTTCCTGTGGTGGAAACACAAAGCATGTGAGGGTGGCATCGTATTATCTAAAGCAATAATTTACCTAAATGGTGGGATGAGTGCTTCGGCAAGATTGATAAAATGTTGCTGAGAAAATGAAACAATTAGCCAATATCAAAAATACCATAATATTCTTTGTTTGTCCCTCCAGTAGGGTAGTAGCCATATCCGAATGTTCGGTATTTTTCCTTTATTCGTTTTGGCTACTACCCTCCAAAAGTTTGCATAGGAATTGTTTTTATTTCCAGTTGGGAATTATAATGGCCCCAAGAGAAACTGGAAAAAATGCTTATGCAAAATTTGGAGGGACAAACAAAGAGTAATATGATATTTTTGATATTGGCTAATACTGTATTTACTCCATTAGGTGCTGTCCTAAAAATAAACGCCAGGTCTCGTTGGAAAGCCGGTGTATTTTGCTCCAAATTCACACTTTTTCTCTTTTAAAACTGTCAACAATTAGTTAAGGCTCCTTTTTACTCAGAACTGTGAGAAGTCAGTAAACTAAATATGCGTCGCCTCTTAATAGGCCTTTTCGATGTATTAAAATTCAGCTTGATAGTGAGGCAGTGAGGACAAAGACAAAGGAAAGTGGATGATATGTAAATATTTTCACATTCATTCCAACGTGTTTCTATTGCTGTTGTCCTCACTGCCTCTCGTCTCGCCTCTTCCCCACTCGGCCATACCACCCTTGTCTCACCATTTTCGCCATACCGTCCTTTCGAGTTCGCGATGACTAAGCGCTCGTCCTAGTGACCCTTGGAGAAAAAACCGGCTGCCAGCAGACTATACGCTAAGAGACTTTATTATATCTCGGCATGACCTGCATATTCCTCAAAAGAAGGCATTAAAAATCATGATAAAAATGAAAATACATAGCTCAATACTAAAAATAGTAAAAGTATACCTCTATTTGACTAAACTGAGTTTTAAGAATTTTACCAGATCCGTGCTCAACAAAAACACCAGACTTACAAAATACCACGTCCGATTCAAGTTTTCCAAGTCCTCTCTCTCCTAATGGCCAGGTTTTAATGCGGCCTATTCCGTCGATCGATAAATCAAGGGGTATTCTGCATCTTGTAGCTCCTCTTGTCCATCCAATCCCCAGCTTTCCACGATGACGCGGACATACGGTCATGCTTTCTAAATTGCCTGGCATTTTGAAAATTGCTGCTCGACGCAATGTTAGTTCCACCTCATTTACGGGACCAGTAAACGAGTATGACGAGAGATGATTTTCAATATCTTTTGAACACGCGCTCAATGGAACAACCTGGATAAATTTTTTTCAATCTCTAATGTCGGAAACACAGATTCCTTCAGTTATCTTCTTGAATGAACCGCAGACCTCCATAACTATAAAGAGCGGCTCTCAAACTGATACCTAGTTAATAAACCGCATTCAACGAAGTCCCTCAAGGGTGTCCGTTAATTTAACTTGTCAATCATTAAGGACTATTCGACTGTTTGGTCGAAATTTTTGCTTGGTCACATAGTTAGTGATGACATCATTATGACAGTGAAAAGCTAAAAACAGGGAGGACGGAGCATATTTTGTATTGTGGGGGGGGGGGGGGGGAGGGCTAACAAGCAAGAGCCGCTAACTTGTAGGGGGTTCCCTGAAGGAAATTCTCCGCCAGAAAATTTGAAATCTTGAAGCTCGGAAATGCAACTTTTCCTTCTGTTAGTTTTCTCTTTTTATGCTTTATCAGTTTTTTTTCCTCTATTTTTTCTTCATGGGCAGTCCCCTTAGCGCCGCCGTCCCTGAGAAAAAGGAGCACTTCGGTCTACCATTGGGTATCCTGTGGTTGTTGTGTTGACAAACGTTCGTCATGTTTATATTCTGCTGTGGCCGTGTACATAAGTGTAGTTCCGAACATTGTTAAAGCTCCCACTTCTCACTAAAAAAACAGGTATGGATTAAAATGGTATCATTTTACTTTCTGCACTTTATTTAAAGTGCTCTCATCTATTTTCTTATCAAATCAAAGACGGATATCGGCCTGCTGTGTTTTGACCCGAAAGGTCACAAGAATGCATTTTAACGACATTTTAAGCGCTCGAGGCGTCACGCAAAAGTAATTGCCCAGAGATTTCTCTCTATCAGACGAAAGACCTTTGTTTCAACATTCGATGGCCGAAGTTTCAAAGGGTTTAAAGGTAGAGCACATTCTCTGTAAGATATTTCGTAAGACCCAGTTTTAGTGACAAAAAATATAGGCGCCAAGAATAAAATTATTTGGAAACTATAGAATGTCTTAAATGCACTCAAACTTAGCCAAACGACAATTAAGAGATTGCTAAGTTAGGATTAGGAGGAATATTTTGCGAGGGATGCTTCAGTTGACCTCACAAGACCGTCAAACTTAAGAGACAAATGTCTTGTCCGAGCGCAATTTTCGGCGGTGTTCTGTAATTTGCATTGTTCTCCAAAATAAATCGGTAATAACCCAAACTAACTATACCGTGCTTCTTGGTACACGTTACTCTTTTAAACTTGGAAGTATGAGCAAAATGGATTTTTCAAGGTTTACCATCTGATGTTTGGTTTTTACGGACATCCACTCTTAATAACTAGTACTTTTGATCCTTTCCATACAGTGAAGCTATGTTGTATTTAAAATGCCTAGAACTCAAGCGTTTGTAGGATTACGCAATAAATGGTGAATGACGTGAATGAACTAATCCGACCACTGATTCCATGTCACACGTCGAGTTAAATGTTAAGCATTTTTGAAATGCTCACCTACCTATTTTGGTAGATTGATAACTGTTTCTGGTTGACAGTGCAACACAGAGTTCAAAAATATCAGAAGCCTGGCCACGTATTTGCTGCAGGTTAAATTAGATTTCAGGTCAATTTGTTTCAACCTTGCTTGAAATTGCAAGAGGTAAAGATAAATGGAAACCCAACAGTTATTAGAAAGTATGTGTACATTTGCAAGTAAGTTAGTCCTGGAGGCACATGTAAGTGGATTAACTTACTGTAGCTTAAAATTTTCCTGATATAATTATTTTATAAAATGCCAATGTTTGCTAAGTCTAGGCACTGATTTTAGATGCTTAGCATTAAGGTTGGGGATAGGCATACTGTGCATGATACCCCATGCTACCTTTTTACCTCAGAGGGATGAATCTCCTGAGGGCCTTCAAAGTGAATAATAAAAGAACTGAAACATACATGATGTATTGTTGATTTTTTATTTGCTTAATTGTTTGCTCTATCTTTTGCGGACACTGAATTCATAATAATCAAAAGCATTAACTAAAGTGAAAGCAAAATTTTGAAAAGTCAGCAAAAAGGAATTTCATAATCTATTGTTCATAAGCCATTTTGCAGGTATCAAATAAAATAATTGTTTTTTATTTTATTTTGTCTGTTTGTTGAAATGTATGTATTGATAAATCCAAACTTTGTGATTAATTTGGCATAATACCTGTGACTTGTCCACTCATTTGTGACCCTTTGATTTCTTTTTTTGGAGTGCTTGATAGATGATGTCAATCCGATATCAAATAATACAAATCTGCTGGATGACCTAAATCATATCATGTCAAATTGGATTCAAATGGCATTGTAATTGCTTGCCTCCGTGAGGGCTCTCCAGTGTTTCGTGGAAGCCAAATCATACGTCCGGCCAACGCAAGAGAAGGGTGGGACAGGAATTTCAAGCAAACAATGACCAATTTAATATATTAGCGACAGAAAATTACAAACCAGGCACGAGACAACAGACTGGATGGATGTCTCGTGACTAATTACGAAATACAAACTCGCATGACGTACCAAGAGTGGGTGCTAAGCTTATTTCAGCTGACTCTCCATACAAAAATCTCTGTGAAGACAAAAACAAACATTCAAAATAAGGCACCAACCAAACACTTTCTGCATTAAAAGTGATTTCAACTCAACTCTCATTGCTTCCTACCCCGTTATCCTCAGTCACTCCTCTTATGTACACCTTGTACCTTGTCCCTGGTTCCAATTGAACATTTTCGTAACCTCCGTATGTCTTTCCGTCGCCTAAAACAAATACTTTACTAGTGCTCAGTGCATTCCGCGATAAACGTGCAGCCATGTAAAGATTTTCTCCCTTTCTCCTCGCTTCCTTGTAATTGGTAACATTGTCTCGTAAATTAGATGTCTGACGTTTGGTGACTTTTCCAGGAATTTCAACTATGACTTGATGAAAGCTATAAAAGAAAAGAGACATGACTTGTCACAATCAGAAAAAAGTTCATCGTATCCTTAAGTTTCACACAAAGCCAGTGAGGATGCTGCGTTGGCCCTCCTAGAAAACAAAAAGGAAATGATGTTCGAGTACCAGGCAGATGCTTCAAAGAAAACGTCCCAAGAAAATAAAGCAGCGACTACCTTAGTCTTAACGTTGGACGAAAATGCTACAAGACAACCAAGAAAACTCTCTCTTTAATTCAGCGAGTTTCAGTATTTCACAATCAAACTAAAACTTGAACATATCCTCATGCACAATGAATACACACACTGAATTCTGATTGGAAAAAGGTACACCCGCTCACACCTACTACCCCTACGTAGGGGCAGGCGCAGACCCAAAGGCATTCACTCCCATTAAAAAATGAAAATGAGCGACAAAACTAAAGCATGATTATCTCTGAAGGGGTAGTTTCTAAAGAAACTGTGGTGCTGCGTCGGTGGGGAAGTAGTATACAAAAATTTGGTTTATCAACGGAGTTGATAATGTTTCCAAACGGACGTAAAGATAGCAGAGTAACAATAACTCTCAAAAAAGAAACGATCGTTTTCAATTTACAATACATATTTCGACATACTCATGTCATCTTCAGTTGCAAATGAGCTTTTCAACGGTTGTACATTTGAATTTATGTTAAGGTATGTTGCAAAATTACATGTCAGAACTTGCGTACAATTTAAATATGAAGTGTGAAATGCGCAGAAAACAAAAATAGCGCACATAGCAATAAAATAAAAGACAAAAGAACAACGTAATTAAAAAGAAAGAGACAAATCTAAATGCCTGAACTGCTGATTAAGGATGGGATTTTCCCACTTAATGTGCAATGCCTCTTTGATCTTAATTTGGAATTTTGAGGCGGCAGAATCTAAGATCGTGAAACATTCTGTGTTACAAGAGTCATGACAGGCCCTAGATGACTGCAGGTGTCTGTAAACATGCGAAGACTTGTCCGACAAGAGATGCTCACGAGCACGCGTACGTAGGTGGCGAGTGGTCTCGCCAATGTAGCTGGCATTACAGCCAGCACACGAGAATTTATAAACGACACGCGAACGTAGACCTTGCGGTATTGAATCTTTCACGCTGAACATGTTTCTAAGTTTAAATGTACTAAAGACCAACTTAATATCTAAATCAGCTTTGCAATAGGGTTGGCCGGTTTTCTGAAATCGCCCAGACCAAGTTAAGACAACTACTCAAACACTATTGCAAAGCTGATTTTGATATTAAGTTGGTCTTTAGTTCATTTAAACTTAGAAACATGTTCAGCGTGAAAGATTCAATACCGCAAGGTCTACGTTCGCGTGTCGTTTATAAATTCTCGTGTGCTGGCTGTAATGCCAGCTACATTGGCGAGACCACTCGCCACCTACGTACGCGTGCTCGTGAGCATCTCTTGTCGGACAAGTCTTCGCATGTTTACAGACACCTGCAGTCATCTAGGGCCTGTCATGACTCTTGTAACACAGAATGTTTCACGATCTTAGATTCTGCCGCCTCAAAATTCCAAATTAAGATCAAAGAGGCATTGCACATTAAGTGGGAAAATCCCATCCTTAATCAGCAGTTGAGGCATTTAGATTTGTCTCTTTCTTTTTAATTACGTTGTTCTTTTGTCTTTTATTTTATTGCTATGTGCGCTATTTTTGTTTTCTGCGCATTTCACACTTCATATTTAAATTGTACGCAAGTTCTGACATGTAATTTTGCAACATACCTTAACATAAATTCAAATGTACAACCGTTGAAAAGCTCATTTGCAACTGAAGATGACATGAGTATGTCGAAACATGTTTTGTAAATTGAAAACGATCGTTTCTTTTTTGAGAGTTGATAATGTAAATTGACCACCGTACAGAGATTCTAAAAGCTGACGTTTCGAGCGTTAGCCCTTCGTCAGAGCGAATCGAGGGATTATGGGTTACGTGTAGTTTTTATAGTAGAGTAGGAGCTACGCTATTGGTGGTAACATGGCAACGTGAAAAGTAGGAATATATTAGTTAAATGAAAAGCGTTCGTTAATACCGTGAGGATTAAGGGTGCCGATTTGAAAGACGAATTTTTGTTCCAGATTCTTGCGGCTTTCCGTCGTACCTAAATGTAGGGAAAGGCCGCAGATAGCCATGTGTTTTTTGGAGTGGTTAGGCAGATTAAAATGGCGAGCGACTGGCTTAGATGCATCCTTGTCATTCTTCTCAACATCGCGAAGGTGTTCGCGGAATCGGTCACCTAGTCGTCTACCTGTCTCACCAATGTATAATTTATTGCATAACGTACAGGTTATGCAATAAATGACATTTGCGGAGGTACATGTGAAACGATCGGTGATCTTAACAGATCGCTTAGGTCCCGATATCTTGCTAGTGTTAACAATGAAAAGACAAGTTTTGCATCGTGAGCGCGCGCATTTGAAAGTGCCGGGTTGCTCGTTGGTTTTGAGCGCGCTTCTAACTAAAAATTTTGCTACGTTTTTGTCGCGTTTGAATGCATTACGTGGAGGTTGCACAAAGATTCTACCAGTCTCGGGATCATTTTGGAGTAATTTAAAATTATTAAGAATGATGCTTTTGACTGCGTGATTATGAGGATGGAAAGTGAGAGTGAATGGAATTCTGTCATTCTTATCTTTCTGTGACGTTTGTAGTGACGACTGTCGATCAAATTGTTGGGCGCGATGATGGCCCGCTTTGACCACAGAGACAGGATAGCCACGTTTTTCGAAGAACTGGCACATCTCCTCTGATTTGCTGGAAAAATCGGAGTCATCACTACATAGACGTCGAAGTCTAAGAAATTGAGAATAAGGAATGGAGTTCTTGACATGTGATGGATGTGACGATGAATACAACAAATAACTGTGTGAATCAGTAGGTTTGTAGTGCACACTAGTACATAGCACGTTGCCTCTAATAGAAACTTTGATATCTAGGAAAGCCAATGAGGTTTCCGAAATTTCCCAGGTATATTTAAGAGCCGGATGAAAAGAGTTGACGGAGGTTATAAATTGATCGAGTTCTTCTCTGCTGGATGAAATAGCGCCGATGCAGTCGTCGATGTAGCGGCCGTAGAGTTCAGGTTTGGGGCCGTTGTACTGATTAAAAACTTGGTGTTCAACATATCCTACAAAAAGATTGGCATAGCTAGGTCCCATTCTTGTGCCCATCGCTACACCATTAATTTGTTTGTAATAGTTGCCGGCGAATGAAAAACAGTTAAGCGTTAAAACTAGTTCGGCAAGGCGGAGGATCGTTTCCGAGCTAGGTTCTTTGACAGTGCGTTGATCGAAAAAGTGTTTAAGTGCTTGAAGACCTTCGCTGTTAGGAATGACTGTGTATAGAGATGTAATGTCCATGGTGAAAATAAGTTTGTCTTGGCCGGAGAAATTGAAATCGCGGAAAATTTGTAGTGCGT
>NC_090891.1:1779401-1784401 GCF_036669925.1 Montipora capricornis | reverse complement strand
GTTTATTCTCAACAACAACTAATCCCCCTATGAGGTGAGTACCAAGTGAATACCACCTGCACTACTAAAATCGGTGTAACGTTACCGCTACTAAATTAGATCAATGACCTCCTTACCTGGTATTTAAGAATTATACCATTGGGATTGCTTGGCTCCTCCCAAAATACGTATATGTTACCATCATCCAGCGTTGCTTCCACCTCTCTTGGTTTACCGGGAACTGTGAATAACAAATCAATTTGCAGCATTAGGTTTTACCGCCAAAGCTTTCAAAATTGGAAAAGGCTCTTAAAAATGTTTGAGTGCAAGAGCAACCAAGTGCTAATGCTAACATTATGTGAAGATGACATCTTTTTCTGAGGAAAAAATCAACTTCTCAGGATCTGGATCGAATGTTTCTTAGAATACATTAGAGTCAATTCGTATTTGTTGGCACTTCATGTTCAATCTTACCTACATGTGACCTGTTGTGACATGGACCTATCCAACGTTCTGTCCGCGGTTAGGAGTTATAGAGAGCTTTAGCAAAGACAACGGCGACGGCAACGAGAACGTCACAAATTTGCATATTTAGTGGGCAAAAACAAGGCTTTGCACGCCCTGCACGTGCGTTTTTCACTTTTGTTCATTTCTTTGCCATCGTCAGCAAAACAACAACGTGAAAAACCTAAATTTGAGGTTTTATGAAGAACGTCAGCATTTGAGGATAAATTTTAATTTTCTCCCCTAAATTAACCGCCGCTGATAACTATTTCATCCCAGAGGAGCTGCCACACCTTTGTCATATTAAATAACTTGGAATAGTCGTAAAGCTATTACAATAATGAGAATTTATGTTTTGAGATGACGTTCTCGTTGCCGTTCCCGTTGTCGTTGCTAAAGCTCCCAATTAGGGAGCCTACGCAAGGAACGTCGTTCCAAAATAATATTTCCCGTTATTATAATAATTTCGTTACAACCCGAAGTCGTTCTTAATGGAAAGTGTGTATAAACATTGCAGGAATAAAATTGTCATGAATTTTGCGGCTGTTTGAGGAAAAATGCTTCGTGAGGTTCTCACGTCCTCTACACAACCTCAAATTTGGTCAAATCATGTCGTTGTCCAAAAGAGGACTGCAAAGAAATGTACCAAAATGTAAAACGCACGTGCAGGGCGCGCAGAGCTACTGTTTTTGCTGATTAAACCTATTTTTTTGTGGCGTTCCGGAAGCCGTCATCGTGATCCTTGCCTAAGCTCCCTGTTAGGGGAGCTTAAGCAACGACAACGGTGACGGCAACGAGAACGTCATCTTAAAATACAGCTGTTTCGAGAAAGGTTGTCCAAAAAAAGTGTAAGAGCGTTCGCGGCAATGCCGAATGGTAGTATGGGACAGTGTTTAATATGTAGTGAACGTCCAGAATCGAGGATGCCACGATCGTACAATGAAGACCTACGATGGCCAGCAATTTGGGTGAAATAGTTCTTAGGATATGACCGCACAGACTCATGTTGAAGCTCTCTCCCGCCATCAAGCTACCAAAACACGTCCATCGCGACTTTTGGTACATTCTCAAACTTTCCCTGCGAAACATCACATAAAATAAGTAAGCTCAAAGTCGTCAGAATCTTGCTTTCTTTGTAAATTCGAACCCTTTGTTACTAATTCATGGCCCGAATTTTGAAACTCTCTGGTATCTCAATGTCGGTAACAAAAGATGAGCACGTGTTTCTAAGTGAGGTTTTCGATAGCATTGCCGTCATGCTTTCGTTGACTGACAGCTTACCATTATGCCTTTCGGCATTGTCGCGTAGGCTTTTATGCTTCCTTTGGACAACCTTTCTCGAAACAGTTGTATAAATTCGCGTTATTTTAATCCCTTCGTGACTATTTCGACCTTTTACGATGACATGAGTGTGGTGGTTCCTCAAACGTGACCCTCGTCGGAACGACACTTAATTGAGGGGAGAAAATGAAAATTTATCCTCCAGTGCTGACGTTCTTCATAAAAACCTCAAATTTGGCTGTTTCACGTTGTTGTTTTTCTGACGACGGCAAAGAAATGCACCAAAGTGAAAAATGCACGTGTAGGGGGCCTGCAAAGGTCTTGTTTTTTAGCGCTGTTTGCTCCGGAAAAAACTCGCTGGAGAATGGGACCCGGAACGTTTCCAAAATGACGCAAAAAAAAGAAATTCTCCTCCTATTATTACTCCTTCTACTTTATAGAAGAAGACGACGACGGTGACAAGAAAGAGAACGAGAAAACAGACTGAAGAGGTCCTGTTGGGTATTTTCTAAGGGTTATTTTCCGAAAGAGGAAAGAACAAGGAGACTCGGGAACTGCAACCTGCAGAATGAGAATTTTATTTGCGACGATTTGTCGCAAAGGCAGGGATAATTGCGAACCGCCGCAGCACGTTTCTTGTAAAAAAACAGTACCTTCGGACGCCGTCTTAGGCAGTATTAACATGAATATCTGTTGGCATAAAAACAGTTGACACCTCGGTCTTATGCTTATGTTTATGTTGCCCCCAGTTTACACAGTTATAAACGTGACATAAGCATAAATAAAAGAAAATGGAAACGATTCCTTTTTCTTATGCTTATGTTTATTTCACTCCCAGTTTACTCCGCTTATGCTTATGCTTATGTCGTAGTGTAAACCAGGCTTCAAGCAGTAGGGAATTTAAGAAACGGTGACGGCTATAACTACGACATCGCCACAAAACAATAATATCATTCGTTAAAAGAGCAAAAATAATTGTGCTGCACGTGCAGCACGTGCGGTACGCATTTTATAAGACGGAGTCTTGTAGTACTCTGCATAAGGACGACGTGAAATTACCAAATTTGAGATTTTGACGACAACGTGAGCACGAAAAAGAGAATCTTTCACACTTCGCCCAAATTGTAAGAGGTTAACGAGATCGAATACCCGCGAAAGAATTATGATAAAGCAAAGTGATGTTTTGAGATGACGTTTTCGTTGAAGTCGCCGTTGTAGATCTCAAGGTCCCGATTCTCTACGGACGGCAACCGGAAGTGAGTTGTTTTCTTCTTTAACTTGCCTTCACACATCTACATTTGTATTGCTTAGTATCTTTTCTCTATTAGAGATGATTAGTTAAAAATTCTGGGAGACATCACTGGCATGCGGAAAGTTAACTTCCAGTTGCTCAAAACATCGCGTGCTCAAGCTCCCTATTCATAGTTGAAATTACGGTAGCAATTGTACATGACAGTGAGGGTCAAGGTCTGGTGGTGTTTAATTGAAGCAGGATCTGTGCTTAGCACAATTGAATGAACATCAGTCACTCTGCAAGGTACATGTAGTCATTATAGTTACATTATTATACGGCTCTGTCTCACGAGGACTGGGAACTACAAAATTCACGAATTTGATTGGGTAAAATCGATATTGACCGCGGTCTAGATTTTCCCATCTAGACCGGCATCTAGACCGGTAATGTTTCGCGGTGAAAAGATGCAAACTAAAATGCAAAAATATTGAGCATTTTCTTCTACCAATATTTATTTATGGAAGTGCCAAACAGCATGATGACAAAAGAGAGGATGAGAAAACTTTGACAGAATTAAGTTCAGCTCATCGCCACTCATCGTCGTTCCCAAGCAAAATGTCAGTTAGTACAAACCAGTTACATTAAACGAATTAAATTGTTCTTGTTTGCCATATAATAAACATCTTATTAACCGAGCTAGGTCGGTCTGTATGGGAGAATCTTGACCTCGGTCGCTGGTACAGACCTCACTGCGTTCGGTCTGTACTGGCGACCTCGGTCAAGATTCTCCCATACAGACCTCCCGCTCGGTTAATAAGAACTAATTAACTATCATCATTTGACAAAGTTTCTTTCACCTTCTCCATATGTTCTAGCAGTGAAGTTTGCCATCTCTCCAGGTTCAGTGGTAACTGCCTGTACTGCAAACGTGTACGTTGTATATGGCGTCAGTTTGGTTACTTCCTTTTTAAAACCATTGCTATATTCTTGTGCATCGATCTCTATACTACCAACTTCTTCTCCAGTCTTGGTATTGTAGATCTTTATGCGATATTTTCGGATAACACCATTCTTATCTGAAGGCTCTTTCCAAAAAACGACGACTTTTGTGCCTGATGTGACCTCCCCGCGTAATTCTGTTGGAGGACTTGCGCCTGTTGAAACAACGAGGAATCAGATTCACATCATTTATTTTTGTACCGTAAAGAAAATTGGTTGTGTCTAATTAAGTTGTTAAGCAATTATAATGCAGTTTCAACTTTCGCATGGATAACAACTCTATGCATTCAACAATTTAAGAAATGTCTTAGTTTTTGTTTTTGGACCATGAAAAATGATAATGAGGATGATGATGAGCATGGAAATGAGCACAATGACAATGACAAGGATGATGGTGATGAGGTGAATTTATTATGCGATTTAACTATACAAACCGATCAATAACATTACATGAATATCTATTACTGTCCACGAAAACAACAACAACTGGAAAATTATCATCATAGACAAGGCAGTGCATGGCAATAGCAATGAAAAAAGCAACGTGAGAGAGAGAGAAACAGGAAAAGTACTAAGATCCTGAAAAGGGAACATGAAGGCTTCAGAGAGTAGAGGCAAAGAGGTACCAGCCGTTGTAGTTTCTAAGCATGGTATTTGAAAACTCTAAATTTTTTGTTGATGGTGATGTTGATGACGATGACGATGAGGACAATAGGGAAAGTTCCAATGAAGGGCATCCCTGTTGTTGTTGTTGTGCGCTCTGGGACCAACATCAACTGGTCTAAGGTTAAAGGCTAAATACTACAAAACTAGTAACATTCGTGAAACTGTTTCATGTCCACAATGATGATAACAATACTAGAATACAGATTACAAAACCAGAGCAAAAGAAATCAAGAGAAAAAGAAAACAATTTCACTATCCAATTTTTGTTCACTCTGAGGAAAGCCTAATGATCGAATCACGTGAACATGGTTTAGTGAATAACCATGCAGCCTACATA
>NC_090891.1:1764401-1774401 GCF_036669925.1 Montipora capricornis | reverse complement strand
GCAGGTTGATCAAACCAACACCAGTAAACCGGCCTTGGTCAATGTTCCTTCGGATTGTATCCGCGAGGCACATACTGTAGTGGCCCACTCCATGGAGTGGCACTTTCAGAAACCGCATTCATAAGGGCTAAGAACTTTGTGCCACTGAAGATAAGCATATAACGGACGATGTACAGCTCTTTCTAGCACCTTAAAAATTGCAGGCAAAATAGAGATAGGTCGATAGTTGTCCATATAATCAGCCATATCTTTTTTGGACAAGAGATGTTAATAATTGCAGTCAAGGGGTTTGGCAACAATGTCCACTAAATCAACCAAAAGGCGGGCTGGAATGTTGTCAAGGCCAACTGCTTTACCAGGTTTTAAAATGCACAGTTGAGATCTCACATAAGCATCCGACACTTCAGCAAACTTGAAATCAGGGTAGTGGTAAGAAGGAACCGATTGACAGGGACTGCCACTGGAACCAGGGTAAGACTGAAAAGACTCCAACAACCGAGTCACAGAAGACGTAAACAACTTTTTGAAGGAATCAGCAATCAGGTTAAGAAAGCCCACATTCCAAGGTTATACAATTGGCTGCAGGATGGCTTTACTCCAGGCTTTACTCGCCTGCAATCAATCATCGCATACCTCAGTTTTTCGCATACACAGCCCACTCGGCTATATTAAAGGTGCACCTTTAACTTTCAAACTTGATGGCATTTATGTCACAAACTGCGGAAAATACTCGGTTATAAGACGCATCTCAAATAGAGGAATAGGGTTCAACTCGTCGCTAATTATGCTGTCAACGGTATAGGTATCGGTGCATCCAACCTCAAATCAGGTAACTCTCCCAGCAACCTTGGAGCATCGTTTGATAGTTCTGTCTCTGAATGTACAGTTGTACACATCAAGAAGGTTTGCATCAAGGCGTTCCTTGCATGGCAAATAAGGAAGTTCTTGTCTGAGAATCAACCAAGACTCTGATTTACGCGTTCGTCACCTCTCATCTGGACCACTGCAACTTATTACTGTTTGGTATTCCACAATGCCAGTTTGATCGACTACAATGACTGTGGACTTACGCAACGCCGACTCTGATGTATTTCCACTAGCTGCTGGTTCGTTTTCGTTTCCACTATAAGTTCGCTTATCTAGTGTACAAAGCTCTTGAGGGAATGGCTTCACCTTACCTGAGTGAGCTGTTACAATTCAAGACTTAAGGCTGCTATGCCCCAGTCCCAATCAACTACTCTAAGAACGGCAAAGAACAAGATGCCCCTTTGCTTGTGCTGCAAGAAACCTCCACTCGCTATCCACGAGTGTGGAACTGTAGCATCATTTCAGTCCAGGTCAAAGACGTTTCAAGATTTCTTTGAACATTTTCGTCACTTTAAGATACCCCCTAAAAATATTTTGGAAGATTTTTTCTTGCAAGAAGCATGTATATTTTTAACTATTGTCAGTAGTTTTCTATTTATCTCTAATTTTCAAAAATTAGTATCGATGCATATTTAGAGTAGAAAATGGCATTTAAACATTTTTGTATATTTTTGCTTATTTTCTTACATGATTTTAAAGCGCTCTACAATATTTTTATAACTTAAACGCTAAAGAAATTACGTAACTAAATAATAATAGAAACCTTATTATTTTGTCTTTAAATACAGTTGTAAATCTCTTTACATATATGTACATGTATAGTATATTAAGAACCATCTACCGGTACTTGAAATTGAGTGACATACTTGCACATGTATATATACAAATGAATCAACTAAAAAAAATTAAAGTTTTATTAAGTCTGGGCTATCCCAAATTTTATTTCTACGGCAAAAGATAAAATATGTCGCTCTAATAGCTAGATTTATCATTTTTTTGATTATATGCATTTGTAGTGTTGTTGCTTTTTGTCAATGCCAACGTCATTAATCATTTCTAAGAACGTATTCGTTATAATAATAATAATAATAATAATAATAATAATAATAATAATAATAATAATAATTATAATAATAATAATAATAATAATAATAATAATAATAATAATAATAATAATAATAATGACAAAGGTCCTGTCAATCAAGTGAACTCTTTGGCCCATGGGTTGGACATAATGCTTCAGAGACTAAAATAAGCAAGCTACCAATTCTTGCTTACAGTGGTTAACTCAAAGACAAACAAAATTAAGACACTTCAATTGTTTTGATTTTGCTGCTCTTTATCATTTGCATGTAGATTACTGTTTGGGATAATTACAAGGACTACTTACGGCCCTCAAACGTTGTTGCATTCAGTAGTCTTGAAGCATTTCCCAGCTCTGTAGTTTTCCCTCTCACTTTGATGTAATAGGTGGTAAATTTTCTCAAGTCAGTCAATAGCCTCTGAAAAGTACTTCCCGTGACTTGAGCTTCTGTTTCCGGGCCATCTTGTTTTCTATAATATATTATGTAATTGGTTATTTCTCCATTTTGCAAAGCTGGTTCCTTCCATGATACAAGAATGGATGTAGATGATTTGGCCTGGAGCATCACATTCCGTGGATGACTAGGACCTAGAACATACATATAACAAACATACGGTCATCCTGTTGGTTTGAAAATTTGTTACTCTTTTACAATAATAATTGCAAGAATATCTCTTGTCAACATTTCACTCCAAATATGACTGATTAAAATATTATGCCTTAATGTATGTTAGTGGCCTTGTGTCAATATTACAAGCCTTTTACACCCTTACCACTGTGCACCTGAAGAATCTGAAAGTACATGGAAAATAATTACACCTCAAATGTCACCACTGAAAAAGACATCAATAATCGAATCAAGGCCACCCTGCTTCGTAAGGAAAACTATTTAAGTGAGTCTTCAGTAAACCTGACCCTAAAAACCAAACTCATGGTCTACCACACTGTAGTCATCTCTACCTTACTGTATGCCTGTCAAACATGGGTCCTTTATGGAAGAGACATCCGAAAATTTAAATGATTCGTCAAATTCTGTGAATCAAGTGGCAACACTGAATTACTAACAATGAAGTCCTCAGTCGAGCAGATGTGGAGAGCCTAGAAGCCATCATTACTTGACATAGACTAAGACGGGCTGGACATCTTCCTCGAATTTCAGACTCCCACCTTCCCAAACAAATCCTGTTCTCAACTTGCATCTGGAAAAAGACCACGAGGTGCCCCAAAAATACACTACAAAGACCAGCTCAAGGCTACAGTACCTTGAAGAGGACCAAAATCGACACAGCTATTTGGAAGATGCAAGCTGCAGAAACAAATTCTTGAAAAAGGACTATTCATTAAAAGACAGTAGTTTTCAAGAACAACAGAAGGCAGCAGGAAGAGACAAAGAGAGTTAAGAGAAAAGCAAGTATTCAAAACACCGTGAACCCTCCTACATGTACCATTTCATGTCGTGGTTGCGGCTGACTTTTCCGTGCGAACATGGGACTGATATCACATCAAAGAAAGTGTCACTGAGCAAACCATACTCAGAATAGGGTTACACCAATGAACAAACGACTGTGACCAATGATAATGCATGCAAGATAACAAATGGCTGCACTGTAATCACAGTGCAGAAAAAAGCCGAAGGTTGAAAATTCCACGCCAGGAGCAACTACATGTATAAATTTTCAATAAGTTAAGATTATATTTCATGGAGATAAAGAACTAAATAACTACATGTAATCATTAATATTTTGGTGAGCTAAGATTAATAATGACTGTATTCAGTGCTGCAATAATATTGACCCTTAAGTGGACAGTGGTCTTTCTGCTTGCCAGGTGGGAAAAACATAGGACATGACAGCAATATCTGTAATCGAGAACTTTTTGTACCACATGGTTTGTTTCAATGGCACTTGGCAAATTCATTGACTTCTGTTAGCACTTCACTCTGAAAAGTTGGACAATGCCCTGCATGGTTAAGTAAGACCAGGAATAGCATGTGGTCATCCACCATATACACTGTATAACATTCACCCCAACAACTCAACGTACCGGTGTATAAACAATTCTAACCATCTTCATCAATTAAAAAAAGGCAGCAATACAGGGCAATTATAAATTCAAAAAGGCGACATGACAATATCAGGGCAATTGGTTTTACTGTAAAATGTGACACATCTGAATGTTGTACTCTTATCCTTTCAGAGAGTTAGTGCTATTTTTTGTATTTAAAGTACAGGAGTGTCATCGGCACAAACATAACTGCAGTTTGTTTCAACATTGCTTACGGGAGAAGGGAAAAGGGGGGCAATAAGGGAACTTATTACAAAATAAAAGGTAAACCTTAAATTGAAGCGATTTTTGCACTCATTGTTAAACGTGTTTCTAGACATTTTAGTCCAGGATCTGAGTTGGCTTTCATTGTCTTGCTGCCATACAGTAACTTAGTATATTGGCATGACGGGAAGGCATATATCTTTTGCATTTTATATGGTGTTTCGAAAAAAAAAAAGAAGGTTTACATGTAATTATCCGATCCGCTGTGATTGGAAAACAGACAGCGATTATTAAACTGGATTTTGTGAGGTTTGTTATACGACTTAATCTGAAGCCATCTCAGTCCTTTCTATGAATTAGGTTGAAAAGACACCTAATTTGGGAAATCAAACAGTGCGGTTTTCACCCTTTCACTTTTTATGGTGCACTAGAAAGATCTTGGATCCAATGCACAAATAATTTGAGTTAAACAAGTATATTCTGGTTGACACATGACATCTAAAACGTTCGCAATATGTATGAAATTAGCTGTTGTTCGTGTACAAGGAACAGACATTACACATCATCAGGCGTGCCATTAAAATGGAAATCCTCTTTCCAAAAAATCAGCTCTAAACATACGTTATAGAAAGGTACATTTTCACAGAGAGAATTAATTTTGTAACATTACTTATTACTTTTGCATTAGCCTGCTTGTGAAAGATTTCTATTGCTTAGTAGCCAGTTTTCTAAGTGAGGTGTCAAGTACAGGCTAATGCACACTTCTGTGGAATGACAGTGTCAATGTACATGTTTCCATACCTTTTTGCAGTGTTTCCACTTCATAACATGGGTCCGTTAATGGTGACCTTCCAACCTTGGTATAGCCTGCTACTTTAATGCAGTACTTGGTGAAAGGTTTCAGTCCACCAATTGAAGCACTCGTTTGACTTGCAGTTGCATTCTTACTGAAATATTGAGATTGACCTGTCTCATTGTAAAACACTGTGTAGCCAGTAATAATGCCATTTTGGTCCTTTTCTGGTATTTCCTCCCAGACAACTCTAATCGTGTGAGCATCCTCTGCTTTTGTTCCATTTTGCCCTTTCACAATGACTGGATCAGAGCTGGGAACTATTTATAAAACACAAACAAAAAAAGGTGACCAAAAATCATCTTTTTACACATACTTTTTCTTAAAGTACATGCACTTTGCAGTTCATCAATTTTCCTACCTGTATTTTGCACTTCACTTTGTTATGAAACTTGAGTTCTTTTAAATATTTCAGTCATTTCATGCACATTATTTCATTAAACGTTGTGGACTCCACAGGTGCCATTTTTATTGTCATGGCTAAGACAATAAGAGTCACCTGAGGGACTTCCTTGTAAGGACAGTGCCTACTAATTCAAAGGTATTTTTGCTCCGGTTTATGATTAAATCTTAACAAGCGGTATTGAAATGCAAAAACAAAATTGGGGGTAACCATGCATTTTTAATGATAATTGATGAATGATATTTGTAAAAAGCTTTAAAATACAAAGCAATGCATGGCGTTCTTTCTCAAATTGAAGCTTAGTTATCTCTCAAAAATGCATGGTTACCCCCAGTTTTCCTTTTGGATACCAAGAGTACTTACTAAGATCTACTTTCTCCGGATAGTTTTAAACTGCGCAAAAATATCACTGTATTGGTAAGGATCATCAATAGGAAACCCGAGTATCTCGAGATGCGCAGAATGTATGCGCAATAACAATAGTACAATGTAGGCACCGTCCTTAACAAAAATCTGGAGTAAAAGGGATTGGTCTCCAAAACAATGGAGCAAACGCTAATAATTGGTTACACTCAAGGGAAGCTCATGCATACAGCAGCCAAGAAAAAACAGAGGGGATAATTAACCAATCTGCTGTGATTGGAAAACAGACAGCGATGAACTGGATTTTGTGGGGTTTGTGGTATGACTTAATCTGAAGCCATCTCAGTGCTTTCTGTGAATTAGATCGAAAAGACACCTAATTTGAGGGTCGGACACAATGTGATGCTAAATTGACGCAAGAGGTTCAAAATTCTTCAAATTCTCTTTTAGACCACGCGTAGTGGTGGGTAAGTATCTCGAAATATTTCATCTAGGTGTAGGTGAGTCTGTTTGTCTTTTGAGAACAAACTGGGAAATGTTGCTGACCTACTCTCCTAAAGATTAATCTGTGGTCGATATCTGAAATCGTCGACGCCGAGAAAAGGGTAAGTCGCGGGTCTCGTTCTTAGCGGATCATCCTGTCATTGTGATGTCGCTTTGCTGCGGAAGTTTACATTGTACGGACAGACGCACGGGCTGCGCAACAATTTTGTGAAAGGTAAAGAATTTTCGCTACGTATGAAAGGGAAGTTTTGCGCTATTTTGTGGATTCTATTTTATCTGGAGGGAATCTACATGCCTACTTTACAACAACAAGCACATTTATGGCAACTAAATTACTATATGCGCCTTTGGTTTTCGCAAATGTGCCTTTGTCGCTTTTATTTTCCTTTGCTTTTAAGATTGGCAAATGATGTTGGAACAAATCCCGTTGATCAGCGCTCCGGACCAAGCTGGGGCACCCAATGAGAATATAGTTCAAAACCACTTAAACATACAGTTGTTAAACTATTTTGGTATTTAAACGGTAGATACAGGCATATTTTTATCCCCTAAAATGTTTTCATCTTTTCGGATTTCCTAGCTGAAAGTCTATTTTATAGGGATCAAAACTTACATTTTCGAAAATTTCAGGCAGAGAAAAGGCTCCCGAAAATTCCAGGTGACCTTTTTAGGGTAAAAATCCGTTAAAAATGGGCAAATATACCAAAATCCTAGGACAGGCAGGCAAGCAAGAAATTTTACAACAGATGTTCCGAAAATTCTAGATCTCAAATCATCTTCCGAACAGATATTTTCGCTTGTTTTACTTACATGTAAACCTTGATCTAAATCCAAATCATGTGGAACTAACTTTTAACATAAAAAAGCATGTCGTGCACAAGTAGGGCTAGACACGCAATGCGTGCAATAGCTATGTGGATACTCTCTAATTTGAATTGTTGTGTCCAGAAAGCAAATAAGGAAAATGGTACAATGACGAGTCAAGCAAATAGGATAAATCTATTTAATAGGACAACAATAAAATATCTCATCAACTCTGACCAACCATAACATTAAGCAAATAAGGAAAATGGTACAATGACAAGTCAAGCAAATAGAATAAATTTATTTAATAAGACAACAATAAAATATCTCATCAACTCTGACCAACCATAACATTAATTTTAGTGGCGGTGAGTTTTCAAAAAGAGAAAAACATTCAGAACAAGTCACTTTTCAGTCTTTCCTGGTCTAGTGCTCTTTAATCTGAAAACCTGAGAGGTCTGGGGAACACAAGAAATTCTCCTTGATTATCAGCTTGCAGTACATGTACACAACTTTGCCCAGTTACAAAACTCACAAAAATTGGTGGATTCGATTGAATGAATGTAGGATACAAAAAGAAAACATCTTCTACTCATCCACTCTTTGCTTTATTATTGCCCTCATTCTTGGTGAACGTTTGCAGCACAATGTAAGTGCCACCAAACGAAACTAAACGTTGTACTGATTATTGAAAAAGACAAAAACTAAGGCACAAGTTGCTGCTTTTAGACATTTGTGGCCAATGCTCTTTAATCGTTGCTTATATTTTTCATGATCATACACTTACCAGATTCAGAGGATTGCACTGTCAGTGGAAACGACCAAGGGCTGTCTCCTTTCCAATTGAATGCCTGTACTTCAATGGTATAGTTGGTGTATGGTGATATGTTACTGAGTGTAGCTACTCTAGATTTGTTTCCTACAATAACCTTTTGAGAAGGTGTTGATGCTCCAACATCCTCCCACCGCACATTGTACCCTGTAATTCCATCACCAACATAATCAGGTGCACTCCATGTAATGTTAATGGATGTTGCCAGAATAGATGTTGTTATTGGAGGGGATGGTCTGCCTGGTATACCTACATGTAAATGAAATTCAATTTACTGACATTCATGAGATCATCAAAAAACGAAAGTCAACTACACTTGTACACTATGTCAAAAGCATCCTTCGCCTACATCATCCGTTTCTAAGACCCATTGGTTTCTGGTTGACAGTGCAACACAGTGATCAAAAATATCAGAAACCTGGCCACGTATCTGCTGCAGGTTAAATTTGATTTCAGGTCAATTTGTTTCAACCTTGGTTGAAATTGCAAGACGTAAAGATAAATGGAAACCCAACAGTTATTAGAAAGTATGTGTACATTTGCAAGTAAGTTGGTCCTGGAGGTACATGTAAGTGGATTACCTTACTGTAGCTTAAAATTTTGGTGAGTTAATTATTTTATAAAATGCCAATGCTTGCTAAGTCTAGGCACTGATTTTAAATGCTTAGCATTAAGGTTGGGGATAGGCTTACTGTGCATGATACCCCATGCTACCTTTTTACCTCAGAGGGATGAATCTCCTGAGGGCAGGTTGAAGAATATTGAAATATCCCCTTCAAAGTGAATAATAAAAGAACTGAAACATACATGATGTATTGTTGATTTTTTATTTGCTTAATTATTTGCTCTATCTTTTGCGGACACTGAATTCATAATAATCAAAAGCATTAACTAAAGTGAAAGCAAAATTTTGAAAAGTCAGCAAAAAGGAATTTCATAATCTATTGTTCATAAGCCATTCTGCAGGTATCAAATGAAATGTTTGGTTTTTTAAAAAATTTGTCTGTTTGTTGAAATGTATGTAGTGATAAATCCAAACTATGTGATTATTTTGGCATAATCCCTGTGACTTGTGCACTCATTAATTGTGGCCTTTTGATTTCTTTTTTTTCTCTGAGAGATTCCGAAAACCATTATTTTCATACAGCACTTTGGCAAAGGAACTGTGAATGGTTGTTTTTTTACAGGCTGTTTCTCCAAGATAATGACGCCAGTGGTTTGGTGACAAGTTCTTTTCTTTAATTAAACCACAAATGCCACCATCCTTTGTGCATAGTGTGAACGATAAGCCTGTCGTCACTTTATTCACAAAATTAATTACAGTGTGTATTTGGTCCAATGGTGTGAGGGTTCAAATCTTAGGAGGGGCATGGAATGCTGGAAGCTCAAGGCAGTAATGAAAGGGATGGATGCGGTTAGAGAGGAAGAATGGAAGGGAAGGGAGAGACGGAGAGTGGAAGAAGAACGGATGGAAAGGGGAAGATGGAGGAGGAATTTAATCAATCTCTCTTTTTGCATTACTTTCTTTTTTGACCCCGCCTAAAAATCCAGGCCCCATTTTTTTAAAATTACATCCCAAAAAAAGGGAAACCCCCTTTTAGACAGTTCATAATAACCTACGTTGAAACAAATTGACCTGAAGGTATATAATTTGACCTGCAACACACCCACCAATCAAGTGAAAGACACACTGACGCTGAGCCCAGCTTCAATGAACCCTCCATGCCCCAGTTGTTCAAACGATGGATAGCGCTATCAGCCAGATAAATCATTATCCAGTGGATAAGTCATAGCAAAACTAATTGAGTTATCCAATGGATATTGTAATTCACATGTATCTGATGGATAGAGTTATCCGCCTTTTGAACAACTGGGGCCAGATCCCCAAGGCCCTTTTCCTCTAAAAGTTATCTGAAATGCTATTCCAGTGAGCACTGCCTCACAGTAATTGTCCAGTTTTCTACAATTATCATCATCATCATCATCATCATCATCATTATTATCATGCAAAGTAGACCTGGC
>NC_090891.1:1721901-1756901 GCF_036669925.1 Montipora capricornis | reverse complement strand
TAGCTGTGCAACAGTGTATTAACTCCAGGGCTTCAAAAATCTGCTTATTTACAAACTCCACCACATTTGGTTCTATTGAGTCGTATAAACTTCAATGTAAATATTGTGGTCGGCATCAAAATAATTCAAAGGTGACTTGGTTGTTCCCAATATGTCGGATCAACAAATGCGTTGAAGAAGCCTGAGCTCCTCAGATGTTCAAATGGGCGATTTTGAGGTCCATTGGGCAGGGGCACCCAATGATAATCTTTGGTAAAATATGTGTTTGGGAGAGTTAAACTGTTCTCACAATTTCGGTTCTATGTTGCCTAACAGCTATGATTTCCTTACTAAAACATCGCCTAAAACATTTGTAACCAGGAAAAAGTAGTTCCTTACGTGTTTGGAAGGGGTTTTCTTGCAATTTTTGGCACTTAACAATGTCACCTAGCGCTTTTGGATGAGAAAATGGTTTGGTTGGAAGTTCTTAGAAGGTAATGCTCAGCTAGCAATTTCTGAAAAGGACATATCATTCCCTAAAATTTTAGGACACTTTAGCGAAGATAAATTATGCAAACAGATTATGCAAACAGATCAAAGTCCATCGAGTTAGAAACAGAAAAGCCATTAAGGTTCTGAATAGGTGTCAAGATGTCTGTCAGGAATTTAGAAGTGTTATATAAAGCAGAACCAATGCAAGACACAATGGGCCGAAGAGGGTGACCTGCTTTATGGTGTTTGATTGAGCCTCGTATGGCGGGTGGAATGGCGTGCGTAGATCGTAGTTTGTAGTATGTAGAACCATCGATTTTTTCCTTTCTTATTAAGATCCAGCAGCTTGTGGTTCAGTTCTCTCTCGATCTTAGCAAACGGGGATTTATGAACCAACTGGTAAGTCTGATGATCGCTGAGTAAAGTTTCCATTTTTTCATTGTAGTCAGTTCTGTCCATAACCACAAAACAATTATTACCTTTGTCAGCTTTCATGATAACACGAGAGACATCTTCCTTCAAGCTTTTTAATGCTTTCCTTTCAGCTTTTGAAATGTTGTTGTGCGGTGGTAAACGGGCCCTGTGAAGAATTGAGGCCGTTGCTGTTCGTATGGAATCTTTGGTGTCCTCAGGAAGACGAACGATGGCTGCTTCAACTTCAGCGACGATATCTTTGGTTGGGATTTTTCCCGGCGTTGGTGCAAACTTCGGGCCTTTCTCAAGGATGGAACGTTCAACCAAAAGTGGTTTCTTTGACACATTGACGACCCAGTTTGCTTTGTTGATAGTGGAAGGTTGGCTCGCCTCGATTTCCTTACTAAGATTGTTAAACTTGTTAGCATGTCGTGCTTCAATAGTAGCTAATAGTAGATCGGACTGAGTAAGCCCTATGTTTCAGGAATTGGGACATCGCAGACGAGATGTCATCGAGAACTAGGTTTGCTAAACGTGACGAAGAATTATCAAGAGTATTCTCCAACGATCGAATTTGGCTATGACAGATAGAAATTCTTGCTCTCAAACAGTGTTTACTTGCCCTTTCCATTCAAGCTTATAAGACGTTTTTTCCATGGTACGTGTCCGTTTTAGGGCTTCCAGCCCGGCCTCTTGGCGGATACGTTTAAAAATCGATGATTAACCATGTTGCATAATTGAAAAGTTAAAAAGACGTTCTCTGGTTAAAAATTTAAAAACACTGAGCTTTCGATTGCCAGTCTGCAATCTTTAAAAAGTGAGGTGTAAAAAGCGAAGGTAAAAATATATATGTACAGAAAGGTGAGAAAATAACGACTGAATATAAATAAATACAACAAATACAAAACGAATGCTAGTATGAAATTAAAATGCTAATAACATAGATAAGACTACAATAAAATCGAGTATTGTCTTGGCAGCTGCTTGGAATTATTGTCTGCCTGGCTAGTAATTGCGGTGTGCCAGGATTCCAGCGTTTTTCTTACGCGTGAATTGCCTCTATCGATGACGTGTGCATTCTCAAAATCAATAGTGTGGCCTTCGAGCCACCCATGGCTGGCAACATTGGAACCACTTTTAAAAACTTTGGTGTTTCGTATGTGTTCCTTTTTTCTAGTGTGTAAGCATCTACCCGTTTCTCCGATGTAGTTCCATGTGCAGTCCGCACAGGGGATTTCATATGCAACGTTCGTTTGCCGATCTGGTGGAGGTCTTGATTTGGGGGACGCAAATTCCTGTTGCAGGGTCTTAACCGGTCTGGTGGCGGCTCGGATGCCGTTATTGTTTAGAATTCTTGTAAGTGGTTCAGTGACCCTTTTGATGTACATGTATGGTAAAACCGCAAAGCCATTTTGGGAGTCTGGTGGGTCTTTCCACCAATGGTTCCAATGTTGCCAGTCATGCGTGGCTCGAAGGCCACACTATTGATTTTGAGAATGCACACGTCATCGATAGAGGCAATTCACGCGTAAGAAAAACGCTGGAATCCTGGCACACAGCAATTACTAGCTAGGCAGACAATAATTCCAAGCAGCTGCCAAGACAATACTCGATTTTATTGTAGTCTTATCCATATTATTAGCATTTTATTTTCATACTAGCATTCCTTTTGTATTTGTTGTATTTATTTATATTCATTCGTTATTTTTTCACCTCTCTGTACATATATTTTTTTACCTTTTTTTATCAATTATGCCACCTGGTTACTCATCGATTGTTAAATTTATCAGGGATTCAGTTCATTATACATGTAAGCAGCTCATTGACCTCCTAGAGGATAACATGGAATTGAAACCTTTCATTGTGTGCACTTGGTACACGCCACCTGGGTCCAAGTGCTATCGAAATAATCCGGGAAATTATGAATAATTTTGAAGATGTGCTGTAAAATCGTGATCGCATCATGTGGTTGACATATTTCTGCACGTTTAATAAAAGAGGAGGCACCTACAGTGTATAAGTTACTCACAGCTTCACTGTCTTAATAAATCTGTCAATCACCACAGGAATATTTCCAGATGCTTGGAAACAAGCTGGAGTTTCCCCTGTATTTGGGGAGCATTCACAAAAGTAATGGGGCAGATAGGCCTACATGACTCCTTGTACGTGGTCTGCTTTCCTTTTCCTTTGTTATAATTTTGCTCTCTCAAGTAAATATTTGAATAGACGCCTCTTTTAGGCACTTCCAGTAAGAGTTCATTTAATTAACAATGGTTTTTGTTCTATGAGACTTTAGATTTGGACCTTCATACTACTGTGTGATACATGTATTTTTTCTTCCAAGAAAATAGTTCGTCTTGATGATATATGTGTACCATGTAGTTTCTTGGTGTTGATTTTCTCTGCAAGAGGCCAGGGTTTTCATTTGAGGCTGCAGGCTGGATGTTTTGGCCGGTGGTTTCCCATTCCATGTCCGGTACTTTGATGCCAATATTTGAGGGGTTTGTTTTATTTTTTATTTTCGTTAGTGATTCTTGGGTTCCAGAAAAACTGGAAACAGCATTTCTGAGTGTTCTATTTTAAAAATTTCCTTGGGGGACATGACCCCAGACCGCCCTAGGTAGCTTGCGCCAAATTGCAAGTCACCTTGCTGCCCCAAAAATGTTACGTTCAGTGCTTACAGAAATATGTCCACTACTTTTAATTACAAAACTCTCGAAAACCCTGTCTCTGCAGTAATGTGAATATGACCTTTAGGCCTCACGCATTTGCATCAATTTAATTTTCAACCGATAGGCTTGTAGGGGGGACAAGTGAGTGATTCTGCTTATAAAGCTTTAACCCAGGCCCAGGTTCTTTTTGTTCTTGCACGCCTGTTAGGTTGTGTCATGTATGAGTGAGATAGCTGGCTTTCTAAAGGATTGCCTCTTTTCTTTGTTTCTTACATGTAGCAGATCGTTATGCTCTTCAGAGGCACTTTTTCTGTTTTTGCCTTACAGTGCAGCTCAGATATATCCGAACCAAAATATACGCGTAATTCGCGTCAGCCCAATACGCGTATACGCGTATGGATATACGCATGTATGCCTCATTAGTATGCATGAGCTAACCTATTGTTTCCTCTTTTCTTAACAGGTCATTGTTGTTTTCAATGGCTTGACAGCTTGCCACAGAGCGAGAGCGAGAGGTTTGAATGAACGATTTGTGTCAAATATAACTGGAGATAACATTTTTTCGACAAGGTCTTCGGAACGCTTTATACAACAAGAAGGTCTTTCAGATCTTAAAACCGCGCTTTGAAAATTTATCTGTTTTCTTACCACTTTATAGTCGCAACGTAGTACACATTCCGAAGCAGTCTTTGTTGATTCACTATAACTATAGACACAAAAACACCTGATCAATCTGTAGCACAATAACTGACAACGAATGCACATGAACTTATTGCAATATCACTAAGAGCCGAGGTGAAATCTCCGAGGAATCTCCGATGACGTAATGGTCTTAATTAATCTGGGACTGTCATCAGGATATCTATGGATATGAACGATACGATAATAACACTTTTAACAACTTACAGCTCTCTTTCCTAAAAGTCGCGATTAAATTTATTGGTTTTTTCACACGAGTAAAGGCCTCGTAGTCACACGCGTCACTTAATTTAAGAATTACGTTATCCACGGCTATGTTTAGTACTGTGGTTATTTCCCTACCAATGAAAGTTGAAACTTTGACACATTCCATGGATGACATAATGACTTTTTATGTACTCAATACGCGCTTCGAATCAACCGCTTAAATAACACAAAAAGGCAATATATTTTGTACTAAATAAAGAGTGGAATATTCATAAAATTTAAGTACATTAACGTTTTAACAGCTTTTGGCCAATACCTGTAAACATCATAAGTTGCGTGATTCGAAGTGCCACTGACTATATGTCCGAATAGAAATTTGAGACTGCTCACCAACAAAACTAAATTTTATCTGTTTTCTTACCACTATAGTCGCAACGTAGTACACATTCCAAAGCAGTCCTTGTTGATTCACTGATGACTATAGAGCCCAAATCACTTGATCAATCTGTAGCACAACAAACTGACAACAATGGCTGCACACAAAGGTATTGCACCATTACTTATAGCCGTTGTCAAATCTCCGATTGCACCATCAGTCGTAACCGTTGTTATGACATAATAGTCTTAGCTTTCTTTCTTAAAAGTCACGATTACATATTTCAATAAGACACAAAAAATACATATTTTGTTGTAAATAAAAAGCGGATTATATTCATAAAATTATAAGTACATTAACGTTTTAACAGCTTTTTGGCGAATAAACATCCTAACTTGCGTGACTGGAAGTCCCACCTACTATGTGGCCGAGTGGAAGTCTGGTTCAGCTCTCCGACAAAACGAAAAAAATAAAATAAAATAAACCGATTGCAGAGCAAGAACCGCGCTTGGCCCATGGCCGCGCGGTTAATAAACATCTCGCAAGCGACTTGCCGACTCGTGCCGAAACACAGAACTTTTGCTTGAAGTAAAAAACAACTAAACATGAGCAGCGCACCAAAGAAACTTTGATAAACAATTACATGTATTTGGCTAAAAAAAAGAGCATTTTACCGTTTGAATGAACGATTTGTGTCAGATATAACCGGAGATATCATTTTTTTGGCAAGGTCTTCGGAACGCTTTAGACAATAAACATCTCGCAAACGACTTGCCGACTCGTTCCGAAACACAGAACTTTTGCTTGAAATAAAAAATAAATAAACGTGAGCAGCGCGCCATAGAAACTTTGATAAACAATTATTTGGCTAAAGAAAGAACATTTTACCGTTTGAATGAACGATTTGTGTCAAATGTAACCGGAGATATCATTTTTTCGACAAGGTCTTCGGAACGCCGGCTTTAGACAATAAACATCTCACAAGCGACTTGCCGACGCGTGCCGAGACACAGATCCGACACAGAACTTTTCCGTGAAGTAAAAAAATAACTAGACATGAGCAGCGCGCCATAGAAACTTTGATCAACAACTTTATGTATTTGGCTAAAGAAAGAGCATTTTACCGTTTGAATGAACGATTTGTGTCAAATATAACCAGAGATCTCATTTTTTCGACAAGGTCTTCGGAACGCTGGCTTTAAGCACGCGTGTTTTTGAGACGCGGACGGCAACCGGAAGATAATTTTTCGCGTGCCAGGACAGTGGTGTCTCTCAGATTTTTATACTAATCAGCTGCAACGAAGAAAAGGTGCTTTGCAATGTAAATGTAAATGCGTGAAGACAAGTTAAAAGGGAAAACAGCTCACTTCCGGTTGCCGTCCGCATCTCAAAAACGCACGTGCTTAAGCTCCCTAATAAACATCTTGCAAGTGACTTGCCGACACGTTCCAAAACACAGAACTTTTCCTTGAAGTACAAAATAACTAAACGTGAGCGGCGCACCTTAGAAACATTGATAAACATGTAATTTTTTCGTCAAGGAAAGAGCATTTTACCGTTTGAATGAATGATCTGTGTCAAATATAACCGGACATATCATTTTTTCGACGAGGATCTTAAAGAACGCAAAATTCAGACAATAAACATTTCGCAAACGACTTGCCGACACATGCTGAAACTCAGAACTTTCCTTGTAAAAACATAAAGTTCACGTGTTGAAATAGGGACTTCAAGCAAATGTTTCAATTTTCTTTCCATTTTTGGTAGCTTAAGATCGAGCAAGTTTGCCGGTGAATTTGCGAAGTGATCGAAAACTCGAAATATGATAGCTTTCATTGATCGGCATGAGGTTTTAACAATATGCAAATTTCGCTTTGAAGCCTTTTTCATTCCCATAAAAATAACAGGTCTTTTGTTTGACCAACAATGCTTCATATAAAGAAACTTATGGGAATGCATAACAAAGAGACATATACGCGCGTATATACGCGTATATACGCGTGTATGTGCGCGTATAGACATACGGGTATACGCAAAATACGCGCGTATAATACGCGTATGCGTAGTTCGTATATATCTGAGCTGCACTGTAATTTGTTTTGCTCATTCTTCTGACAGCGTCCCAATTTGAGTAATTTTAAAAATTTATTAAATGGGAAAGATTTGTTACCGCTTTAATTACGAAATCTTTTTACTCTTAATTTTTTATTGCATTTTATTCTCTTATTTCAATTGTTAGGCAGTTACTGTAATTTAGGCTCAGTTCATCATTTTGTGTTCAAATAAAGATTGATGATGATGATGATGATGATGATGATGACAGAGTTTGATGTATCGTTGAACATTGTACAGCGTGAGCAGTACCAGGCTTGGTGGTTAGAAAGTAGATCAGTGTTGTGCTGCTTCAGAGTAAAACTGCCTCTTTTAATGTGGTATTGTGATCCACAAGAGCCACAGATAACCGCATGATGGTTCCGGGTGATGGTTCTTGAGCAAACGTGGTCCATACAGGAGACCATTAGATTCATAAAGTAACCGGGAGACTCCCAGATTATCTCAGGGAGAGTTATATTGACTTAATTTTCCACATTAGACCAAATGAATACATGAGCCCTTTTCAAAGCATGCAGTTATGATGTACTGTACAATACTTTAAATAACCATGCTCCCAGTTATTTGAATACTCAGTTTTTTTCTGCATGATGAAAGTCTAAATTACAATCTTAGGGATTCTGAACATTAAAGCTACATGCACTTACACCACAGCTATATACTAATTATGGTAACTAATTGTCATAGCAGAGCTGTACTGTTATCGAATAATGTGCTAAAAGATGATCGAGAAGCAATCAAAATTGCTGAATGAATTTGAGGATTTTAACACCCATACCAGGGCTCGAATTAACGAAAAAAATCCAGTCGCATTTTGCGATGAGATACGAAAATTTAGTCGCAATTTCGCAAATTTTAGTCGCAAAATCGCCGCCCTGCATTGTGTTATTAGCAGTTTAGCAAAAAAATGAGCCCGCAATACTTGTGTGTAAAGAAACCGCTGAAAATGGGCAAATGAGCTGTGCACGTAACATCGCAGCTAAATCACTCTACAATTGTAAACGCTATCTTCAGAGAAAATTCACAGCAAGAAACAAAATAATTTTGTCATTTATTTATTTATTTTAGCAAAAGTAGCAGCAAAGTGGCAACTGCTAACCCTTTTGTTTCGAAAGAGCGAAGGCGACAACAAACCAGATATTTTAGTCGCAAAGGGAAAAATTTAGTCGCAAATGTGACTGTATTGGTCGCAATTTCAAGCCCTGCATACTTTCCAACTCCAAGGCAAGATCATTTACATATAACTCTGTATAGTATACATACATGTGTATACTGTACACAGCAACCTTGAAAAGCAGGTTTTTTCTTATTTTACTGTATTAGTCAGTATCTAATAATATTAATAATGTAGTGGGGTTCTTTTTAGATACAGTTCTTAACACTTGTAAGTTTTCACTTGGATAGGTTGAGGACAAAACATGGAGTACCCCCATAGACTACCCAAATACAGTACCCCTAAAAATAGTTTAGAAGTAAAAAAAAAACCAATGTTACAGACTTACTTTTGTCATTCCTTGAATGGTATAATTTACCCAATTGTTTCCATCATCGCCATAGCTCAGATAATATGATTTGATAAAATACTGCTTGTCTCTGTACACAAAACCTTGTGTAGCTATTGCTGTGATAGTTATCGCTGCGTGAAGATTCACTTGCATCCAAGGGTGTTTATCCTTGTCATCAGCAATCCATCCTTTGCTGTTATTCAACCTTGCAAATTTCGGGCGTGAATCAGAATTCAAAATTGTGGAGGCTGTGATATCAGCATCAGCTATTGTGCCTTTTGCCATCCCGAGATCAGGAGTTTGATTTATGCAATCTGAAACCAACATTTATATCTTTTAAATAAACAGTATAAAAATAATTTTCGGCCTTTCAGGAAATTTTGCGTCATCCAATACAATGGCACGCATGCATCTGTATCGTACGTGCCACATAGTGCAGCTGTACTGCACATGCAGCAACTCTTTAGGTACATGTAGTTTTGAAGCTGTTAAGGTTTGTGTTAAAAAGGGTTAGGTTTGTCATACATTTGAATGAGGCTGAGTAGGATATGAAGAATTCTGCAGGTCGAGGAGGGTGTTGTCCACCAAGGCCGAAGGCCGAGGTAGATAACATCCTCCGATATCTGCAGAATTCTTCATATTACACGAAAGCCGAATTCAATAATTGCTTTATTATTCATTCAAAATATTTTCTTCGCTCAAACTTCTAAATCTACTCGCAGCCATTTTTCTGCTCAACAAAAATAACACAATCTCGTCCCCAGCTTTTTTCGGTCAACGGTTCAATAATTTGCAGCGGACTGCAATTTTGACGTCATTGGTTCAATAATCTGCAGCGGGCTGCACTTTTGACGTCATTGATTCAATATGACGAAGTTTCTTTCCAAATTTGGTGAACAGCAGCTGGTTATGGTGAATTATGCTTGTGGTTTTAACCAATCAGAAACGGGGAAATATTTTGAATGAATAATAATACTACATATTGGCAAGGTGAAAATATTGACAGTTTTCTGACTTGAACACTACTCCAGGTGATCTGGTGACGTAATTCGGAGGACTGGGGAGAAAGATTTTAACGCCGTATCCCACAACCACGCGCAGTCTTGAATGTTATTTCTGAATTCAACATGGCAGAGGCGAGGTTGGATCTCGGCAGTTTCCACTTGAATGTTCATTCAGTTACAGGAAATGTGGGAGACACGGAATGACCTGTTGAGTTTTGGCGATGGAAATACTGCAGGAAATTTGGAAACAAAACCTAAGGCCGCACGCGGTTGTGGGATACGGCGTTAAAATTTTTGTGCCCAGTCCTCCAAATTACGTCACCAGATCACCTGGCTGTGACTGTTCCAACTTCACCACTGAAGTGGCCCCCATTGACAAGTAAAATTGTGTGGTATTAGACAGAGTAAAATCAATAATTATTCCTTTCGTAGGAGGGAAAGGGTCAGAGATTATTCTTTTGTTTCTATTGAGGTGTGGGGTGCGCTAGACTCCGGAGCAAGTGGTCCGTGTTCGAGAGCTCACAGAGCCTCTCTCCAGCCAGGTGTATAAATGGGCTCAGGCAAATTTAATGCTTGGGGTAGCCCTGCAATGGACTAGAATCCCATCCAGGGGGGAGTAGAAATACTCCTAGTCACATCATGCTACAGAAACTGGGATAAGTTCCGGCCTAATGGGCCACTTGGCTCATAAGCAGACCTTACCCCTTTCTGGCAGTGCAACATGACCCTTGCTTTCAGTCAAAGGCCAGGTTTCAGACCATACAACTTTGAAATTAATTGCTGTTGCATGATGATTAATAATATTAAAACTATAAATGCAATTTCCAGGAAATTTCCACTGGACTTCGCACTAGCTATGCAGTCTCCATAATTTATCATGCACAGCCTTATGTAAATGTGGGCTCAGATATAGGATTTGCTGACATGGGCTGAATAAAAGGCTTGATATGACTACATGTAGGTCCTTTCAAGCTTGCAGATGTAACAAAATTGTTGTTTGGAAGGAATAAAAGAAACCGTACCTTTACTAGACGCTTGTGTTCCTACATTGAAATGAGAAATACCAAAATTACTACAGTATAACGGATATTATTAGCCAAGCTCATAAGCAGCCTTAAGATGATCACCTTCACGCTCTCATAAATAAGAAAATGGAAATGAAAGTAAGGAACTTAACGAAAAAAAAAAAAAAAAAACTACTCAGAATGGTGTCTGAAGTCCTAAACAAATACCCTTTTTTCCTTCCTGCTAAGGCGATACAACTCTCCCCAGAAAATTTATCGATTTGAGACAATGTAAGAACTTCGAAATTTAAAGCCTACGACTTAAGTATTGTGTAAAACTTATCAAGTGGAAATCAGCTTGCGTGACGCAAGAAAAGCCTCTAAATGTTCTCTTCAATGAAAAAAACAATGAACTGCGTATGATAAGAGGAAAACAGCAGAACAATGGTGTCTAAGGCTTATTGATTCTTCATTGGAATGGAACACTAGCGGAAGAGCAAAACTTCAGTCAATGTTTTTGTTTTGGCGTGCGACAGAAACCGCTTGACTCTTTTACAATAAAAATCAAAAGACCAAATAATTTCGGCACGATAGGAGCTGATCGCAGTATGCAAATCGTTACTCTATTCATTTTCAAACTAAAAGTGAAGGAAATTTCTAAAGCTCTAGAATATGTAAGGTCTTTTGGGGGTTCTAAAATCTCTAAAAGTTCTAAAGTTCTAGAATATCTATGGTCCATGTTGCGAGTCTAAACTTTGTAAAGTTCTAGAATATGTAAGGTCTTTTGGGGGTTCTATAATCTCAAAAATCCCTAAAGTTCTAGAATATCAAACGATCCCTTTGGGGCTTCTAAAATCTCTAAATGTTCTACAGTTCTAGAATATCCATGGTCCATGCTGTAAGTCTGAGATTTCTAAAGCTCTAGAATATGTAAGGTCTTTTGGGGGTTCTAAAATCTCTATAAGTTCTTAAGTTCTAGAAAATCTATGGTCCATTTTGCGAGTCTAAAATTTCTAAAGCTCTAGAATATGTAAGGTCTATTGGGGGTTCTAAAATCTCTAAAATCTCTAAAGTTCTAGAATATCAAACGATCCCTTTGGGGCTTCTAAAATCTCTAAACGTTCTGCAGTTCTAGAATATCCATGGTCCATGTTGTGAGTCTAAGATTTCTAAAGCTCTAGAATATGTAATGTCTTTTGGGTGTTCTAAAATCTCTAAAATCTCTCAAGTTCTAGAATCTCAAATGATCCCTTTGGGGCTTCTAAAATCTCTAAACGTTCTGCAGTTCTAGAATATCCATGGTCCATGTTGTGAAAGGTTGTCTAATACTCACAAATAGACTCGGTTGGTTTTAGTGGTGATTCCAATGGTTCTATTGGTCAAAGCGAACGTGTTTTGTGTGCTTGGCTTATAGAACGAGTAATATTTAACAACTATTCACCTCGGTGTCAGTGGCTAGCGGTGGATTTTTACTGAGCCGCGAAGCGGCAAGGTAAATATCCAACGCTAGCCACCGAAACTGAGGTGAATAGTTGTTTTAGTATATACTAAAACAGTGAGATAATATACAGCACTTCACTTCATTTTTTCCCGAGTTGCTCGGAGGTAAATAGCACAGGATATTCGGAGTTTGACAAGCCAATCAAGGCGCGAGTTCAACGCTATCCACTGTGTGTGATTAGTATGTACTAATCATAATTATTAGCGGGTTTCTACTTGGTGTAATTTAAGCGAACTTGTTTTTCACCAATAAAACCATTGGAATGACATCATTTTCTATCGGTACCAATCCTGCCATTCGCACCAATTAACCATCGGTTTGACAAGACGAATCGTATAAGTTTAGGTATATTGGACATGTATGGAGGGTGAAAGCTAAATCGCCCCAAAGCTAAAATTTTAAGAGTGCTTACGCCTAATCACTAAAACGAGCGCTTCGGCTTCATTAGTAAACGAGTGCTATATTCCTCACACGATCTCGGTAAAAAGTGTAGTTAACCGAACCGTAGAATGAAAGCTAAAATCCTAATCACTGAAACGAGCGCTTAGGCTTAATCAGTAAACGAGTGCTATATTCTTCACACGATCTTGGTAAAAAGTGTAGTTAACCGAACCGTAACATGAAAGCTACAATTTGAATGAAAAAACGAGACTAGTTAGAAGAGATAGGGATCGTTTGAAATTCTAGAACTTAAGAGATTTTAGAGATTTTAGAACCCCCAAAAGACCTTACATATTCTAGAGCTTTAGAAATCTTAGACTCACAACATGGACCATGGATATTCTAGAACTGTAGAACGTTTAGAGATTTTAGAAGCCCCAAAGGGATCGTTTGTCACCTCATCTATAGCTATCTTCTATTTTAGAGTTATTTTAAAAAGACTGAGGAGCTTTGGGGCTTCTAAAATCTCTAAACGTTTTACAGTTCCAGAATATCCATGGTCCATGTTGTGGGTTCTAAAATCTCGAAAGTTCTAGAATATCAAATGATCCCTAGCTCTTCTAACTAGAACAGTTCTAGAATGCTGTAGAAGTTTCTAATGTCCAGACCTGCACCTTTATGAGACGAATCGTATCCGTTTAGGTACATTGAACATGTATGGAGGGTGAAAGCTAAATAGCCCCAAAGCTAAAATTTTAAGAGTGCTTACGCCTAATCACTGAAACGAGCGTTTGGGCTTCATTAGTAAACGAGTGCTATATTCCTCACACGATCTCGGTAAAAAGTATAGTTAACCGAACCGTAAAATGAAAGCTAAAATCCTAATCACTGAAACGAACGCTTAGGCTTAATCAATACGAGTGCTATATTCTTCACACGATCTCGGTAAAAAGTGTAGTTTACCGAACCGTAAAGTGAAAGCTAAAATTTTAAAAGAGTGCTTACGTCTAATCACTGAAACGAGCGCTTAGGCTTAATCCGTAAACGAGTGCTAAATTCATCACACTATCTCGTAAAGAGTGTGATTAACCGAACCGTAACATGAAAGCTAAAATTTGAATAAAAGAACGAGACTAGTTAGGCTTCATCAGTAAACGAGTGCTATATTCCTCACACGATCTCGGTAAAAAGTGTAGTTAACCGAACCGTAAAATGAAAGCTAAAATCCTAATCACTGAAACGAGCGCTTAGGCTTAATCAGTAAACGAGTGCTATATTCTTCACACGATCTCGGTAAAAAGTGTAGTTAACGGAACCGTAACATGAAAGCTAAGATTTGAATGAAAAAGCGAGACTAGTTAGAAGAGCTAGGGATCGTTTGAAATTCTAGAACTTAAGAGATTTTAGAAGCCCCACAGGGATAGTTTGTCACCTCGTCTATAGCTATCTTCTACTTTAGAGTTATTTTAAAAAGACTGAGGAGCTCTGGGGCTTCTAAAATCTCTAAACGTTCTACAGTTCTAGAATATGCATGGTCCATGTTGTGAGTCTAAGAGTCTAAAGCTCTAGAATATGTAAGGTCTTTTGGGGGTTTTAAAATCTCTTTAATCTCTAAAGTTCTAGAATTTCAAATGATCCCTAGCTCTTCTAACTAGAAATTGAAATGTACGCGTGAGTACGAAAGGATGTTTTGTGAAACTTCTGGGAATGTTTAAACTGTTGTAAGCTTAAATAAAACGTCAAGTATGTAAATTTATTCATGAACAAACAAGCTCGTTTTCATGCGATGCCGAAGCAGGAACGGATAGTCAGTGACAATTATTGAAAGCTGCTTCACACACTCTGAACAATCAAGAGCGCGGATGAACCGTCTCGCGACGATAAAAGAAAACAAAACTAATTTACCTGTTCCTTGCGATAGTATGTTGATGACCAGAATTAAAGACGTCCACAAATAAGAGGACTTCCGAACAAAAAAGGCCATTTTACTGGGAATTTCTAACCAGACGAGCGCTCCTTGCAACGGGAAGTGGCTGTATTTGGACACGTAACAAGAAGATTCTTCGATTGACCAATCACTTTTTAAGACAGGGTGTGACCGGAAATGGACATGTCAGTGGAATAGGATAATTTTTTAAAACAAAACGAAATTGTTGAAGATTACCGCATTCACTGATGCCTATTTTCTGAGCTTTATCTGCTGACTAATCTATCTATCTATCTACAGCCATTCTAGTGTCCACAGTTTCCCTAGCCTTTTACAGGTATCAAATATATCAAATTCTCAACCTCGGATAATGCATTTCTCGTGCTCTGATTGGTTCACTGAATCTCGGTTATCAGCTTATATACGTTAGTTTAACCATATATGGTAAATGATTGGGCTTAGCGTTGCTAAACTAAAAGTTTCTTCGGCAGAAAGGGAAATTTCTCTCGGTATAAAGCCAAAAAAGAAAACGTTTTTGTGGAAAGTTTGGATTAATTTTGAAGCATAGAAACACGCGGAAAGGTAAGAAATGTTTTTTGTGATAAGCCTGCGTCTGTCTGACCAAGGTATTACACAACATCGCATCTGAGGACTTGCCCCACGCGCCTCGTTGGCTATTTACCATCTCATATCCAACGCGCGCTCATGGAATAATTGTTAATTATTATTCATTCAAAATATTTCCCCGTTTCTGATTGGTTAAAACCACACGCATAATTCACCATAACCAGCTGCTGTTCACCAAATTTGGAAAGAAACGTTGTCATATTGAATCAATGACGTCAAAAGTGCAGCCCGCTGCAAATTATTGAACCGTTGACCGAAAAAAGCTGGGGACGAGATTGTGTTATTTTTGCTGAGCAGAAAAATCGCTGCGAGTAGATTTAGAAGTTTGAGTGAAGAAAATATTTTGAATGAATAATAAAGCAATTATTAAATTCGGCTTTCATAGAATATTAAGAATTCTGCAGATCTCGGAGGATGTTATCCACCTCGGCCTTCGGCCTTGGTGGATAACACCCTCCTCGACCTTCAGAATTGCTAAATATTTGATTTTTCCCGTGAATATTGCATATTTGAGACACTTCCCATAGCTGGGGAGTTGTAGTTTTGGCAATTTTGCGATAGTAATAACAACAATAATAATAATAATAATAATAATAATAATAATAATAATAATAATAATGATGATGATGATGATGATGATCATGTTGATGATGAAGATGATGATGATAACGATGAGGACAACGACCACGATGATGATGATTATTATTATTCACCGGCCTTAATTAATTAATTAAAAAGAGATTTTCAGCTTAATTTAAGGTGATGTTACACGAGCCGATTTTTTAATCCATGGTAGTCGAGACAACTTTTAACGTAACTTTGTTGCGGCAACGATATGTTATACGAGAGGATTTTTAACGCATCAATGTTCTCAGCATTTGAGCTTAGGGTCTTGCTCGACAAATATAAAGCGGAACTAAATATTTTACGCAAGAGCCGATACAACGCAGAAGTATAGAACATTACTAAATCAAATCGACGTTGTATCGGCTCTTGCTCAAAATATTTAGGCTTTAAACTTTTAATTACCCCGATCAAATAAAGCCGTTTGATCCAACTTACACGGACAGGAATCTTAATTCGGTATTCCGTGGTGCATTCTGGGACGATGTTGCGTTAAAAGTCAGCGGCGGGAGTGTTGCACGCACCAACTCCAAGAAACTTCGGGCGACAACAGGTGTTTGAAAGCGATTCAGAACGTTAAAAATCGCCCTGTGCGTCATGTAACACGAGACAGCTTTTTTTAACAGAGCAATGTTGCGTGAAAAATCGGCTTGTGTAACATCACCTTTATATGTTCCATCATCAAACTTGATGAAATAAAAAAGAAAATAAATGTTTGTTCACTGACAACCGCCAAATTTAAATTTACCGTTACTATGTCCGTTCATAATTTCCCTTTCAGCGTTAGTTTTTTTGTGTCACGGCTTCCGTGACACTATTTCGACTATTGCATGAACAAGCATCCCGATTGTTCTTGTTAGCAGCATGCACAACCGGGTCGCCGATGGATTGGTCGCGTTTCTTTTGTGTCAGCACAGAGTTAATAGAGGGGACTGCTTAGGAAAGCCGGCGGGTCATCTATAAGCAATCGGGGAAACCGAATAGAAATCGTAATTTGCGATTGACGCTATGCTTCCTCTGAACAACGCACGCCTTGATCTTGGTATCGTGAACTATTTACACAGTGACATAAATAAGAGGTTGAAAATCTAAACACCCTCCAGCTGCAAAACAAAGTTGTGAACAAACGAACCTAAAATCTCGTAAAAGATAAACTTGAGAAACACAAAAGCGAACGAATGAACGAACGAAAATAGGAATTTTGACCACCTCATTGATATTAGGATAAACTAACTGAATCCAGGTTATCTCTATCTTTGTTAACACGTAATGTAGACAGTCGTTGCAAAATAAATTCATTTTTGGGTAACTTGATTCGATAAAAACCAAGAACCAATCATTGTAATGCTAGTAATTCAATCATTGTAATGCTAGTAATTAGGACGGAAAAAGCGGGCATTTGTAGAACTTTACGTATCCTCTCACAGACTCGCTATATCTAATTCAAGCAACTGATCAGTTTCCAGAAAATGATATCCTAATCGGGACTATGTCCTTTCCTAGAATAAATTGCTCGAAATCCATTAATTCATAACTTAATTGCTCGACATCCATCCATCCGTACCTTAATAAATGTTGAACCGTGACACATGCACACGTCTTGTGCCTATTTTTTCCTTTTTGGGGGTCGAGTAAGTGCCTTGTAGAGGCCCTGCCGGGGAGGGGGGGAAGAGGTCCCGTGTCGCTTGTCTGAATTTGAAAAGGTCTCGAGTCGGTGCTTTGTCAATGTTTCACGCTGCTGTGACCGTTGCTGTCGGAAATTTAAAGAAAGGATGTCGTTTATCGCGATTTCACTTTAAGTGCTGTCGCTACTTTTTGGGTCACGTCGCTTGTTGGAATTTACCCTGGCAGAGCCTCCTTGTAGTTTGTGATTCAGGGCTAAATCAGTCAATCAATCAGTTGGTCAAAACACTGTCAATGTGTCAATGTGTTTAGTCGCGGTCTGAGGTTCGTTTCCATTGCTAACAATTAAGTTTTTTCTTCCACCGCGCACCGGTGGCTCAGTTGGTTGAGCAGTGGCAGAACTCCAGCATTATTCTCAAACACGGACTCACAGAAGAATACTAAATATCACGAAAGAGGTAACATGATTGAATTTGTCGCTTCTATTCCCTTTGTATGACTGGTCAAACTCGTCCAGCTATCGTGGCGCTGTGCTTTCGAAAACTGCATCCGATCATTACAATGATAATCCTGAAGAGACAATTTTATTGGAAGAAACCAACGAGAACTTTTACGTAAGGTTAAGTGGATAATTCTTAACGTGTATATACATTATAGTTAGTCTTGTAAATTCCTGCTTAGAAACACTACACGCAAGCATGTTTTATGCCTTAACCCAATTTCGTGTTCAAATCAAGAATTAATGTTGTTGTTATTATAAGTGAGGAAAGATGTAAGGCTGCATGCGCTCTCAGCACTCCTTAGCATTTACGCAGGCTGCATTCATACACGGTACCGAACGAATTTTCTACTGGTTGAAAAATTTGAACGGACATTTTGTTGGCACGGAAACGTACAACATTTTCGCTCTGTTCACACGGAACTGACGAACCGGATTTAAGTTTAACCTTGGTCAATGGTTTTACCATGTGTTCATGCGAAAGCGCTACAATCCAAAGCTGAGTTACCACGCATCCATGGCAGCCACGCCTTTGTCACGCAAACTTTAGGTGGTCAAAGTGTTTACAGCTCGCCGGTTAAATTTTCGACCGTACCGGCTAAAAATTCGTCCTCGATTTTGGCGTTTGAACGTTTTAAGGGCGAGGCGTCTAAAATTTCGTACCCCTAAATGACCTATATGAGCAAAATTCAACCGGTAGAAAATTCGTCCGGTACTGTATGAATGTCCATTAAATTGACCCGCTCTTCGTAGCTAAGTTGGTAGGGTCATGGGTTCGAATCCCGTCGAAGCCACCTGAATTTTCAGTTGCCTGATTTGTCGATAGAGTGGTTTTCAATTGAGTATCGAAAGAAATTAGCGAATTGGTTTATAATTACTTCACTCAGTGATTGGTTCAAAGTTCTCTCGCCAGTTTTTCAACCAATCAGAAGTGAAACCAAAACCAATCATGGCTCGCGTGTGCACAATTTCCCCCGCTTTGTGTCGGCTACGTGTAATTACTTCGAGTTTTGATTGGTTTACCGAATTGTCTGCGTCCTTTTTGATTGGCCAAAGTAATTACTTTGGTTTTGGTTTTACGACACTCATTTGAAAACCGCTCTAAATGTGAGGATCACTTCTGCCTTTTGTCTATGGAAGAAACCGTGCATTTATGCAGGCGGGCTGCCCTTGGATTTATGGACTGCCCTTGGATTTTTGGGCTGCCCTTGGATTTATACGGGTAAATCCAATGTTTTGATAAACATTATAACACGAAAAATAATATACTGGAAAACACCAAATCAGAAAATAACAAAAACATTTTCTGAAAATTTCCCTTCTTGCATTTATGTTCAATTATGTCCCCCGAATGGGCGTCCGGAGACCAAGCGCATCTTTCCAGTCAATATTCAAACAGCTTTATTGTGTAATGCATCTATTACATTTCTGTGCCTTAATTTTTACTTCCAGACTATACGGTCGTCAACGAGAACGCCACGAAACAAGAATATCATTGGTTAAAAGAGGAAAAATAATCGTGCTGCACGTGCAGAACGCATTTTAGCAAAAATTCGTGCAGTACTCTACACAACAACGACGTGAAATTACCGAATTTGAGGATTTTTGACGTGAGCGCACAAATGTGAATCTACAATTCTCTTTTTTAACTCTAAAACCGCTCGTACCAATTTATTTTTAGGATACTTCGCCCACATTGTACGAAGCGAAGGAGATGGCCTAACCGCAAGAAACGCACGACAGTGCAAAGTTATATTTTGAAGTGACGGTTTCGTTGACGTCGCCGTCGTAGATCGTAAAGTCCCTATTGACTGGAAAGGCGCGGCATAAAGTAGTGAGATAGATCAGTTACTACGCGGTCTTATTTCTCATTTCTCGTGGTAATAATGTAGTAACTGACATTTCAATTTCAAACCGTTGTACATGATGTCATAGCCAGTTTGTTTCAGTTTGACATCCATTGGTCTTCAAAACTTAGATTGAAAATATCTCGATCTTTTTCCTCGAAATATCATACACAAGGTAAAAGACTGATCAGAATTTTGGAGCTTTATGAAGTTCCGGCTGAAAGCAAGAAAAAAGCGCTTCAGCCTGTCGCGTTCTGAAAGAAAGACTTTGTCTAAATAACAAAAACAACGGTCATGGGTCAGAAATGAACTTCCGTATGGCGACTAGTACATTCCATGTTGGGATGAAAAGGAAAAAATGATTTAATTACACACTATGGAATGACATAAATTGTACAAAACTACTTATAGCGGCCTTATAATCTGTTAATCTTGGAAAGCCAGTTCAACACAAGTTAAATCAACAAAAAGGTACCTTAATGCTGATACTTGTAGGCACGGAAAACGCGAGCCGGCGAAGCCGGCGAGAAGAATGTCGCAGGCTATGCTGACAAAGCAACTCGTTATGTTGAACGACGTTCATGACCAAAAATAGCCACAGACTAGCAATATTTGTTCTGCCCCGATAAGAACTCATTAGTTGACCGGAGTTAACCAACCGTTCTCCAGTCATGCACGGTTCAACCTTCGTTGATCATCAAAGTTTCCTCAATTAATTTAAGAATCGAACCGTGAATAACAAGTCAAGGATAGTGGGAAATGAGAACACGACAAATCGATAGCAGGAGATGAAGGAGGTATCTGATGCCAAAATAATTGCAATTAGGCAAAAATAATGAAGCACAATACTTGCGAGCTAATATTTTTGTATTAAAAGAAACCGTTTTTTCTTGTAAAATGCTACCCTCTCTTAAATATCGGTAAAGCCTGCTTCTCTGAAAATATAGTGTAATCCTCTTTATTGGAAAATAAATATTTCGAATTTGAGCTTACCTGTTGCATGAATCCCTTGCCCTCGATAAGACAGAACAGTGAGCGAGACGACCAACAACAAATTTAAGATACTCATGTTTAAACAGAGAGAAAAGAAACTTGTGGCCCTCAAAACTGCTCAAAAAATCGCAGTCGAATTCTGTAGAGGAAGTTTTAGGCTATTGACGCAATCAGGAATAAGATTAACCGTCAGCCGGCTTTTGTGATGCGTCATCTTGGCTCTGAACGGATACGGAAGGTGTCTGTCATCAGCGCAAATAAAATTGAATTGGATATCCTTTGTCGGTATGGGATGAAACACTAGCATCCCATCCAGGGGGGAGTAGAAATACTCCTAGTCGCTTCATGCTACACAAACCGGAGATAAGCGCCGGCCTGGTGGGCCTTCTAGGCTCGTAGCAGACTTTACCTCTATCCACTTCAGTGATCGCCTGAAACAGACTAGAACGCGGAAATTGATTTCACCCGCTGCGCATTTTACATATTCGTAGACTATTTCTCGCAATCAAAAAAAGGTAGGGATAATTCATACAGCGAATTTGAGTTTCATTTTCAGAACTTGAATAGTTCAATTACGCTGATGGTTGTATCATCGTGTAAAAAAATGCATCCTCCATGCTTTATGCAAATCGCGTAAATAAACAACTTTTCTAAAGAAAAAAATGATGCCATCGGTCCTCTCTTTGCGTTACTGAATTTCATCTGGGCTAAAAAAAGAAAACACGTTTCCCATCAATGAGAGTTAAATGAAGAGTTTATTTCTTAAATCCCATAATACATCTTGTTTACCCCCAAAATGTGCATAAATTATTGTTTGCAATTTCTCCTCGGATATGAAGATGTCCCAAGAGAAATCCAAAACAATGCCTATGCAAAATTTTGCGTGGTAAACAAGGTGTATTATGGGATTTGAGAAAGTAGAAAAAAAAAATCACTTTCATTTTTGCTTCAGATTTTGAAATTGTCTTTGCTTAACACCTGACTGGAAAAAAATTGAGCTTTGAATTTTATCCAAAGGCCGTTTACTTCGAGTGTAAGTTTTGGATTTCAAGGTCAACCACTACTCACGTTCAAAACTGACCGATTGGACCACAGAGGGTTGGTTACGTCAAAAGCTCACTCGTTTAAAATTTCAGCTTGTGAATGCAGCTTATTACAAATGCAAAACGCGAGTTTAAAAGTCTGAAAGCCCAAAACTCCCGTGCTTCATATTAATTGTGCGGCGTACACACGCATTGCTTTCTTAAAGTTAGCCTGCACTCTTACTACTTCACTTTAAACCGAAGGAAATTATGTTTACAAACAAACTTGTTCAAATTTGTTTTTAAAACCGTGTTTATATCAAAAATGTGAATTTAAAATCGCTTATCTGCTAAATTTCACTTTCAAATTTCGCGGGCGCGGCCATCTTGAATAATTGTGAGGTGTTACGGTTGCCCTATTGTTCTGACCCAAAGAGCTTTTGTCTAATAATAAGGCAACCGTAACACGTCGCAATTATTCAAGATGGCGGCGCCCGCGAAACTTGAAAACAAAAATAGGCGATTCTAAAACTTATGTGTTTCGGATACAAACACTTTCTTTGAAAATACTTTGGACTGACTTGACTGTAACGGTCATTTCCTGTGATTTAAAGTTATTTTTTTGTTGAAGTAGAGGTTCCCTTTAAACCAGTGAGCCTTTGACGTCATTTTCTCCTCGAACCAGCTCTCAAGAACTTAAAGTTAGTAATGGCGGACCATTAAGTAGGAAATTTCCAGTTAAAATAAACAGGTGTATTTTTGAAATCAAAGCTTAAAACTTTGGTCGCTTAGTGTTTGGTTAACATAGTTTTAAAATCCAAAGAAAAGTAATATTGAATTGATGTTGCTTGTTGGCGAGTGATAATACAGCATTATCAAATAGTAATAATAAAGTATTCTCGTTTGTCTCACGATGTGGTCACTTGTGATGTAGATCGCGACGTTTCGACTGCATACTGCTAGTCTTCATCAGGCGATGAGGTTGACTGGTTACGCGTCACCTTTTAAGGAGGATGCTCCGCTGTGATTGGTTGGTTTTCAGCAGCTGTGGTTGGTGCATTTCGATCCTCGCTGTTTCGGTGTGTTGTTCCTTCGGCGGTCCGCTGTCGTACTGTTCTCCTGTTGTTGTGTTTCTTGATCGTGGGCATCCATGCTTCCAGAATTTCTATTCCACTATCCCTGTTGATGTTGTTAGGGTGAAGTCTTATGTGAATCGCCTCTTTGACCCTGCGTGTGTACCAATGAGGATCACGATCAATAAACTTCACTTCGTTCCAAAGCGGGTTGTGTCCGGTGTCGTTAGCGTGTTCTGAAACGGCGGAGGTCTGGGTACGGGCAAGTCGGATGTCTCGCTCATGTTCTTTGATTCTATCTTGCATAGGTCTTCCAGTCTCGCCGATGTAGACTTTACCGCATTCACAGGGAATCCTGTAAACCACGCCATCTTGTTCAGTCGGCTCGACAGCGTCTTTCGGTCGTACTAGATGTGATCTTAAGGTAGTCTCCGACTTGAAAACAGCGCGCATACCTTTTAGCTGTAGGCAGCGGCGAAGTTGTTCGGATAGGCCTTTGACATGGGGTAAAACGGCAGTAGACTTGTACTCGATCGTGGTCTCAGCACTGCTACTCGTTTTCCTGGTCTTGGTGATTTTCTGCAAGAAAGAAAGAGGGTAACCATTAGAGACAAGAACAGACAAGAACAGAAGACAGGTGTTTCTTCTCCTTGGAGATAACAGAGTGTTTTGTTATGAGACAGTTGGCGCGCTCGTAGAGGCACTTGACAATACCGCGTTTTACTGATTGCGGGTGGTGGGAATCATACGCTAAGTACTGATCAGTGTGCGTAGGCTTCCTGTACACGCTGGTGGTGAGGCGGCCGTCAGGTTCTCTTGAAACTGCGGTGTCAAGGAAAGCGAGTTTGTAGTCGTTCTCTGTCTCCATGGTAAAGCGAATGGAAGGCTGCTGGTTGTTCAGATGTTGTAAGAAGCTATCAACGTTTCCGCGATCCAGGATGGTGAAAGTGTTGTCAACGTAGCGTTTCCAGATCCTAGGTTTGTAGGCCGAAGTAGTTATTGCCTGTTGTTCGAAACTCTCCATGTATAGGTTAGCAATAACAGCGGAGACCGGGCTTCCCATGGCTGCTCCTTCTTATTGTTCGTAAATTGACTCGTTATACTGGAAGTCTGTGGATCTCAATACGAAATTCAGGAGGTCAGCGATCTAAGCAGGTGTTAGTGTCGTGCGGTCCGCAAGGCTGGGATCGTCCTCTAGTTTCTATAGCGCGGTTTGTACAGCGGCGTCGATAGGAACATCGGTAAACATCGACTCTACGTCGAAAGGCACCATGATTTCGTTGTCTAGGATAGTCTCGCTGCTAATGGTAGATACGAAATAAGCTGAATTAGTCACCGTGAAACCCGAGTTACCTGTTAAAGGAGATAAGATGTTAGCTAAGTAAGCAGCTAAATCATATGCGAAGGTGTTAACGCACGACACAATAGGTCTTAAGGGTACATGCACCAATGCACCAATGTACCAATCACAGCTGCTGAAAACCAACCAATCACAGCGGAGCATCCTGTTTAAAAGGTGACGCGTAACCAGTCGACCTCATCACCTGATGAAGACTTGCGATCTACATCACAAGTGACCATATCGTGAGACAAACGAGAATACTTTATGATTATTGTACTTCACCACGATGAATAACAGCAACCTTTTTTACGACTTTATCAAATAGTTTTTCAAATATTGTCCTTGAAAAAAAACATATGACCATCTCCCATGATCCATATCAAGCTTTGAGTCCTCTAAATTCACGATAATAGTGAATTCAAAGCAAATTCACAATTCATGATAACCGCGAATTCAAGGGCGAGAACGGGTTGTCTTGGATGGCTTCATAGACCGAATGCATAAATTTCGTCCAAAAAAATATTCTTTTGTTTATGTGCTAATTAGCCTCACTAGCCTCGTTTGCATGGACAAAATATAACAGAAATGTTGCTTGAGAGCGAGGCTAGTGAGTCTCATTAGCACATAAAAGAATACATTTTTGGCCGCCATTTATGCATTCGGTCAATAGCTCAGATGGTTGAGCAGGTGCAGCTCAATCGCACGGTCATGGGTTCAAGTCCCTTTCAAGAAGGATTTCTTCAGGCTTCTTTACAACTGTTCAAGTGCGATTATCACTTTGTTGTCAACTAGAGTATAGTCGCCTTAATTTATAAATGAATTTACCAAGTATTCGCCGAAGGCGAGAAGAATAATTGTTTTAGTATAATTAAATAGGTGATTATTTGAAAAATAGGCATTTTCGTCAACACAACTAATTTGTTCGTCTGTTACCCCAACAAAACCGCTTGCGGCCATTTTGAAAAAACAAAAAAACAAAAAAAACGCTCCGGTCATTATCGCGTAATAATCACTTCAAGTGCAACCAATCAGCGCAGAGAATTTTCAATAATCACCTGTGTAATTATGCTAATGTTCATAAATGAGAGCAACTTATTTTTTCGTACAGCTCGGTTTAACATTCACCTGTATGATAGTGTGGAAGAGGCTTGATTGAGGTAGCAGGGAACTGCGGGACTGATGAAATTTTTGGGGCTATTTTCAAGGGATTCATTCAGATAAAAGGGACTGATTACCTGGCTCACTGAAACCCACGACCTTCGTATTAATATTTTAGACGAACACCCATCCAATATCGATCATATGTTCTAGGTTACCCATACAAAAATCCTAAGAGGTCAACCATTAAGGAAAAAAACCCTAGACAACTGGCCCATGAGCTTCGCAAGCAACATGACAATGCTAGAGAAATGCACTATCACACAAGTACAGAAAAAAATATAATGCTATTTTCCTTTAAGTTGTCTTACAAACCCCTTTTTTCAAGTCTTATTTTTCAATCAGGTCAATGGGATCTATATGAGATAAAATATCATAAAATGATAATTCTTAATTAAGCCATAACATCACACAGGCTGGCTTCAAACTAGGTATTTACCGCTTACATAGGGAGTCCCTCCCAAGGGCTTCGGAGAACAAGGGAACATGGATAATTGAACTGAGGAAATGTGGAACTGGGGAACAATGACAAAATATCTTAGGGGAGAAGGGAACATAAACAATTTTACAGATCAAAAAGCTGGGAAGAAGTTTGAAAGTAATTTTGGGAACAAGGGAACACAAGCAAATTTTTAAAGGGGACAAAGGAACAACGATCAACCCCCGAGAGGGACTCTATAGTCAATGAACGTAATCACTTGATTTGTGAATTAAACTCGAATTAAGTAGAACTATATAATTCTATGGTTTTAGTAGCCCGGGCCGTCATCACCGAAAGTATACTCTTTCTCTTTTTCGTTCCACTGTACTTGCTCATAAAACTTGCAAATGGTTTGATATATAAGGCAATCAAATGGAAGCGATAAAACATTGCTACGCACGCTATACAAAGATTTTACACTAATTACATGTAGGACGTTTTATCATGGTGTAGTTGTTTGAGTGTAAGGCAACGTGTCTACGAATTTGAGGCTAGGCTATTTTCCTTTAAAACCACGCAGTAAGCCATTTTCTCGGACACTCATATACCAACCTCGTTCTAAGGGACTCGATAGGCAAAACAGAGGCACGAGGAACATTTTTGATTACCTGCAACTCATTCGTTTCCAGGTCACCCTCAAAACCATTCCCCATTCCACAGAGACAATTATGTGCTTAGACATTCGACGGTAGAATCGAATTCTCAAAAACGATAAAACACAAAATGGAATTAAACACAAATAATAAATCAATCTAAGTATAGTTTCTTACAGCTGCTTCACACGGACCATTTAATTAATGACCTGGGTTTCCTTTCATTAATTACTACTATCATAGTAACTGTTAGTAGTAACTACTAACTATGCTATTATAAAACTCTGCCTGCATGGTTCACGCACCAAAACTAGAAGTTAGGCGATGCCTTCGAAAAGCAACTGTCAAACTCTGTTGTCCATTCGGGTGAAATTTCGTCATAGAATAATTCCTCAAGTATTCTCCGAGTCTATACTCCTGTAGTCTGTACATTTGCATACGTTGGATCCGAGGTGTCATTGGACTCCTTGAGGTAAACGTCCGATGGCACCACATCAGCATACACTGTGGGCTCATAAAGGGTAGGTTTCTCCATCTTCAGATCATTGTCTGCGTCGTCAAAGTCGGCAAGTTGTGCATACACCAAATCTCCTTTATTTGGCTGTCAAAATAACAAAAACGGAAATGCAATATACGTCGAACTTGTAGTAATTCTGAAATCAGCATTTTAAGGAATGATTATGGACGTTGATAACCAGAATGGCTATGACATTGGCACTACTAATGGTAAAGGCTGTCACGAATGTATTACCATTTACTGTAATGACATTGGTACCAATGGTAGCAATGACACTTATTAAAACTGCAATATCAATGGAAACGACAGTGGGAACGGTATTGGTAATTGCTGTGGCAATGGCAATGATAAATAGTGACAGCAATGGCAATGAAAACGGTAATTGCAATGGCAATGGTAACGGCGCTTGCGATAGAAATGTCGGTGGCAATGCCAAACGTTATGGGAATAGCGATGGCAAATTGCGATGGCAATGATCATGCCAGTGGCAGTAGTGGATTTTGTAACGCCGATGTTAATGATGATAGCAATGGCAATAGTGATATGGACGTGTACCTTAATACACACTCGAATGGAACACTGGGAGTACACTTAGATGGATAAGGTGCGGAGAAAATTGCTGCCACCTAGTTGAAAATAGAACCCTGACTGTCTGGATATGGTCACTGCCAGGTGTCATTTGAGGATAAGGGCTTTTCGTTCATTCACAGGGAGATTTATATGAATAACCTTCCGCTTCAAGTGTGTTAATGACTTATACAAATCCTATAACGGGGCGCGAGGCAAAAGTGTACTAAACAGTCATTGTTGTTGTCTCCGCGGTTTGGCGATAATATACAGGATTTGTTGCAACTTGGGTGAAACTTTACCCAAGGTGGGGAATAGATCTTATTGATGCACGTACCTTTTTGTTTGCCTTGTTTACCACTGCGTACTCGCATTCAACTTTCGTTGGGGATTCTTTTCTAAACACGGGTGCTCCAAGCAACCTGGCGGCGTCAACAGGTTGGACGCTTTCGTAGGTTGTTTCCTGCAATGAAATCAGGCATTCGCTTAAAATGATATATTCCTATGATAAAACATGTTTGAGAGATAATGGGAACAAAAGAATTGACAACTCGCAAGAGTTATCAAAAGAATTAGAAAGGAAAACTTTCAAGCAAAGAATGGCAAAAAATGTCAAAAACCAATGTTTGATTTGATTTGTTTAGTTTCTTTTAGATGAAAAGCCAATTTGTAATTTGGAAAGCCCACATAAACCATTATCATTATTATTATTATTATTATTATTATTGTTATTTGAAAAAAACACCGTCATGTCTTGCTGCATACTCTTTGATCGAAACAAATGCTGGCTTTGTCCCCATTATCTAAAATATTCTTTTCAAGATTTACTAAATGTCTCACAGTGGTTCCTAGTTTCAGGAAAGATGTTATTTAACTCCTTGGAGAATGAATGTTGTGTCCCAGCAGACAACTAGAACAATGTCTTCGCGTTACCGGAATGAAACATTTTTTCTGATTTTTAGGTTCCCTTCAACAGGAAAGGTGAACTCTAGATTTCTAGTTCAATTCATTCCTTTGCCTTAACTTTCCTTCTTTCAACAACACATACTTACGTCGAAGATGCATTAGCTGTGGGCTTCTCAGGATCTGAAAGGTAAAAATGTCATGCCTGGGATATCTTTATTTGATTCTGAATCGCAAATTGTGTTCAGCATGCACGCGCGCATTTTGATAACTGCATTTGACAAATAGATGTCAGTTTTTCATGCGTCTGTCCTGTTATTGGTCTTGAATTGCGTCATAACATTGTCAAAGTAGCTGTGGATGCACTCGGCTATCGCCTTGTTGATCCGCAGACTACTTTGACAATGTTATGACGAAATTCATTGGCAGAGGGGTCAAAATTAAGTCAAAACACGAGAAGAAAGCGAGACAAAAACGCGAGAAACTTCAAATTGACGCGAGCAATATCGCGTCATTATCGCATAAATTATAAATTTATGTGTCTGCCCGCTTATTGACAATAAAAATTAACCAATGAGCGCGCGAGAATTTTTCTAGTCATCGTCAAAATAATTACTGATCGTCATCCAAACTCATTGTTTTCTGTCTGCATTATATCACCGAATGCCAAGAGAAAATGAGGGGACAGAGACGGAGGCTCAGGGCGTTGGCCGGGATATGTCATGTCCACGAAAGTTATTTTTAGACGAGCGGAAGTCTTTGTTCTAGCGGACGTCTGTTTTCCGAGACGTCCGCATACAGTCTTGCCTCGCTCTTAGGTTCTTAGTGATAAGAGAAAATGACGGCGCACGTGGACGGCTGTTGAATATTTATTTTCTTTCAAGCATCGGACCGAGGTAGGCCAGCATGCGGACGTCTCGGAAGACTTCCGCTCGTCTAAAAATAACTTTCGTGGACATGACATATCCACAGGGCTGGACCGGGACCCTCCTTCTCTGTCCCCTCATTTTCTCTTGATGCGGAGAGAAAAATAATGCAAACTGTGTGAGAAAAACGGGTGCGGTCTTTTTTGGTGGCAGGGAAATTATCAGGGATAATAATTACTGATCCTCACAAAATCCTATTGTTTTCTCTCAGCAATACATCGACGATTTCATCCTGAGAAGAGATACATATTCAGTCTAATCCAAGTTTCTGAGGAAAACGGATTGCGCTGACTGCACTGCAATATATTGCAGCTGGCCATGGCTTGCTATAAACCGCTTTGGTATTACCTGTTACTATTTTCGCCCGGTAATTTTTTTAGTGACAATTCTCGGATGCCATCGTGTATTGCAGATCTCAACTTAAAAAGATTCGTAAAATAAATAGACGTACTTGAACGCAAACATTTTAAAATTTTATTAAGTGCACACCTTACAGTGACAAAGTTCCTTACTGATATGAAAATTACGACTGACTGATTATAATCTTCGTTCTGCTTTTCCTCAACTACTTTTTCCCCTAACCCCATTTCTACTTTTTGTTTAACATAATTGCTAATCAGGTTTTCCTCTTTTTCCTTCGCATCAATTTCAACTTTCTTATATAGGAATAGGTCCCTGCAAGATTTCACTTGCTTTTCTTTTAAATGTTGACGAGGTACATTTATACTTCCTAACTCCATCACATGATCGGTGACCTGTGGTTTCTACAACAACTTGAGCTCGCACACAACCTTCGTACAATCGAGTGACACAACTTCGCTGAAGTGAATGATTTGTGAAATGCCCCTCAAATCCTGCTTTTCGCTTGATATTCTTTACTACGTTCCCTAAAGTTTCTCTTTTGATCGCTTTATGCATGGCAGTGCCCGCAAATAAAATGCGTTGTCACTGATTTCCTTTGGCACGTGAGACAAGTTATACAGCTCAACTGGGCAGTGCTCTACTAATTCTTGTATGCCCAAACAACTTTTCTTTTGATACGCAAATGGCACAATCCCCCGTTATTAGTTTTACTAATATCTTCCATATATTGTAATAATTCCTTATCCGCTTCGTCCCATTGTAAAGATGTAATTGGTTTTCGGAATCTTTGCTCTTCTGAAGCAGTAAAAAAAAAAAAAACAAACAAAGAAAGCGTTTTCTTAGTCGTTTAAAAATGACCGAAGCAATAAATGTAGAAGATTTAGAGATATTGCCTTCAATAACAGCAGCATTCTCCGACCTCTGGCTCTGTGTTATGAAAATTGCAGATTCGTCTTCTGAAGAATCTTCCACCCAGCTTCGAAACAGGTAGTCGTACGCCACGTTATGCTTGGCAACAAACAACTCGAAATGACGAAAAACAATGCGTTATATACTATGCAAATGCTTTATCGTCATTTACATGAAATTCCGTTCATGTGAAAGAAGAAAATTCACACGTACATGTCATGTTTACATGCTGATGAAAACAATACCTTATGTAACCGTTACCTTGAATAAAAACATCACGATTTGTTTGATTTATTGTTTTCCACAAAAATGCAAAAAGGGGAAGACATTAGGTGATATAATTGCAGACAGAAAACAATGGGTTTGAATGACGATCAGTTATTATAATAGATGATTACTTCGGCTCGCAGCTAGCCTGTTCCAGGCTCTCAGATAGTCGAGAAAACGAATAGATCTGCGTGTGAAAAGCGAGTGGGGGCTTGGGTCGAGGCGAGGCGGGAGAGCCTGTAAGCATCTCTTTAAATTCTTCATTCCAGTATACCAGCTCCTGGTATACCCTCTGATTGGTCAATTTTGAAAGTTTACATCAACACTTTCGTCATCATTTTGATTCACGCGCAGAGCACGAAAGAAAGAGGTCAACTCTGTCGCCAAGTCCCAAACGTACAAGCCCTCAGATTCGAGCAAAAGTTGTGTCTGTTGAACTTAAGTCGAAAAAAAGATCCGTTTGCAATGCTTCCAACTGGTTTTGGTAAAAGCATAAATTTTCAGTTACTTCCGCGCGTTGCGAAAGCGCTTCAATGTTGTGATACGACATCTCTCCACACCGCTTACAATATAGCATCACCGGGTACGATATATAGTTCGAATTTTTCGAATTTTATCGCAGACATACAACTATTATGTCTCCTGCACGCCACAATTGTTAGCATTCAACAGCGCTCTCTGAAAACTCTGACGAACGAGAAAAATACAATATTATGTTATTCTTTCTTATGCAAATACTTGACTGCGTATTCGAATTCACCAGCTAGGGTCAATTAAATTTCTGCCTTCATCGCCTTCGAAAAAATGAGAGCAAAAAGAAAAAACCACTTTGAAAGAGCGCAAAAATTTGCCGAAAAGAGGCTTGTATTTCCGTTGCATGTCTTAAAGCTTTAAAAGATCAAGAGCGATTTCAGGAAGCGAAGGTGATGGCTACGTGTCTGTATACTGCAAATGCAATTGAAGCCATCCACATGAAATATCAATCTTTCACATTCATTATCGGTTGTCCTGATGCATCAGAGCTGAAGTTTATTGATGAGACCATCTTATCATCTAGGCCAGAAACTTCAATGGTCGGGTTTCTGTTTTCCTTGGAAAAGTCAACAGAGCGTCGGGAACGCGCAGCTTTCGAACTGGTCGTGTCTTTTGGTCGAATTTGCTAAATCTCCCGTCGGTGATTTCCTTGACACTCGTTTCCCGGTTGCTTTGACAATGCCTTCGTTCGTTTGTAAAGTTATTTTCTTAAAAGTGCCTTACATTCTGGCTAACGCACTCGCACAAGTGAGACAACAGTGACAACGGAAGGTTTTTCGTTCCACACAAGGTCCAATTCGAAGGAAGCAGCAACATCGTCCAACACAACATTTTCGCCGCCAAATGTAAGAAACGGATAACGCTAAATAGGGGAAACTCTAGGAATCTTCGTTCCCAAATACGTCACGTTTTTCTTTGAAAACCTGAAGAACTTAGAAATATGGCCTTTAGAGAATCAACGCATCACCTCTGAACAACAATAAAAGAATCGCGCTTGAACTCGCGTGGAACCACACAGTGCCGCCCATTTTCAACACTTTGACATTGACATTGTGACATGCGAAAGGTTATTTGCAAAGTGGGCGGAATGAAGAATTTTAAAGAGATGCTTACAGGATCTTCCGCCTCGCCTCGACCCAAGCCCCCACTCGCTTTTCACACGCAGTTCTTTTCGTTTTCTCGACTATCTGAGAGTCTGGAATAGGCTAGCTCGCAGCTAGCCTGTTCCCATAATCCAATAATCCAATAATGTTGCTCGCCTCAGTAATTACCTAATAAATCATCATAGGCAGGTCAAATTCTCAAGCGAGAGCTGTTAGCATTTTTCAAAAAAATATAATGGAACAAGTCAATTAACAATATTCTGCATCACTAACTTTAAACAACAAAATTTTGGGAGTAGATTGTTTCCCCGACTTTTTCTTCCTTGCGAAAAATCACAAAATCAAATGCATTTTATCTATTTTTTCTATCCTATAATAGAAGACTGAGAATGCCAAAATTTTCCTTGGAAGCTCATCACTAAATTTGAGATGAGCTCAAAGTACGCAATCTTTTTCACAGACCTCGGAAAAGCGCTTGGACCTCAGACAATCCCTAAAAATGTAAAGTGGAGCGGACTGCTTATATTGTTGCAGAATTTCGCTAAGGTAAGGGTTAGTTAATGATAATGTTAATGATAAAGAGACACATCTGCAACATCTACACGTATTATCAGGGAATTACTTACTTTTGCCAAGCCTTCTCTTGCGTCTTAACAACACAACAACCACAAGAACCACGAGCACTATAAATAACACTGCTCCCAGGGCAGCAGCAATTTTTACTGTCGTCGAATCTTTTTCGCCCTCTGGCTTCCCACTATCGCTTGCGAACGTAGGGGAACTTGTAGAATCTAAAGAAGACGCTTGATGATTAGTGGGACAATTGGCGGGTTCATACCCGAATTCTACTTTGAATCTTAACGAAGTTTGTTTTAGTTGAAGTAACTTCCTTTGTCACCACAGACACGAGGTATCTATTGAGGATAGAATAAGGATAATTTATTTTAAGTCAAATAACACGGAGAGTGGTCCCACAATCTCCCGAGCCATAGCTCATGATAAAAGTGCTTGACAACTAATCGCTAAATACTAGATATTATATATTACAAAAAAAGCCAGAGATGTATAGAAATTTGTAAGAGACTATTAAGACTATTAAAGGCAACTATTGCATTGACAGCCGATAAAATTCAGCTTATTTAAATAACTTTGAAACACAGATACCACGAGAGCTGGTCATATCATTTCGTTCATTGATTCATTCGTCACGGGAACGTTTGAACCCACAAATGACCGGCTTCCAAGGTCAGTGACTTTATAGCTCAGTTGGTTAGAGTATCACACTGGTATTGCGAGGTCATGGGTTCAAACCCCGTTGAAGTCCTGGGCCCGGTTGTTCGAAAGCCGATTAAGTTAATCCAGGATTAGCGTAAACTTTTGTTTCATGTTTTCAACTTTTTGGTGTAAGTTTCTTTTGTTTATTTTTGTTTTTCAAGATTGACTTCTTCTAATGTAAAGATTTGCCGAATAGCAGCGTTGAACAGCATTTGGGAGCAGAGAAATAAACTCCTTGAATAATTTTTAATCTGGGATTAGCGTTAATCGGCTTTTGAACAACCGGGCCCTGGGCTCAGTTGTTCAAAAGCCGATTAAAGCTAATCCCAGATTAAAAATTAACCAAGAAAATTATTTCTCCACTCCCAATTGTTGTTTAAAGCTGATATTCGGCAAAACTTTACATTAGAAGAACTCAATCGTGGAAAACAAGAATAAGCAAAAGAAACTTTCACCAAAAAGTTTAAAATATGAAAGAAAAGTTTACGCTAATCCTGGATTAAGTTAATCGGCTTTCGAACAACCGGGCCCTGAATTTTTCAGGCTTCTCTACGCAATTGCTTAAGTGTCACCCTTCACGCGACAAGGGGGCTTACGGATGTCTTCAAAAACCATGAATAAATATATTTTTCATGGCCACGGGTGCGTGAATTTCAATTTTCTCTGCGTATTTACTCCATTTACCCTTCAATAAAAAACTTTCACTTTTGGCGTCAATCCAATCATGCCGTGAATGATCAGTGAAAACTTTGACGCTGTGCATTTAAAATTCACGCCGTGAAATTGGGAGTGAAAAAATAATAATATTTAAAGTGAAATTGATCACAGTGTTCAGAGGTCAGTCGCACCATAAAATCTTGCCTCTTGTTTTCTGACTCAGGACAAAAAGAATGCCTGATCGCAGGGTACGAGAAATCTGTGAAAGCTGATCAACGCCAAGAAGAAGAAGAATTTTTATTCCTCAATATTCATGTCTGGAAAATAATGTCACATTGTAAAGAAATTCTTGTTGTCCAATTAATTGTATAAAGCTCAGGAAAAAAGTAAAATTCTACCCCCTGAAAACCACAAATAATTGCAAAATCGGTTATTTTCTTGGTGATTTTAATTTAATTAAAAAAAAAAGAAATCCTGAAATGCTGAGGCAAAAGACACCAAAGCAATCTCGTACCTCGAGTCTTCGTTCCTTACTGCGCATGCTGGTCAAAGGGAACAAAGACGCTGGGTACGAGGGTGACACCAAAGATAAATAATACCGCATGACTCATTATGTCGCAATTCACCGAACTCTGATTTTTTCAAATAGAGCTTGCGAGTTTTGTGCAAGCGAATAAAACCTATTCGCGAAGTTACAGAGAATGACTTCTAGCCAACATTGCCAGACTCCGTGGTGCCAAAGGTGTCTGACCTTGTGGACCATAGTATTTTAGCTGCCAAGATTCTTGAGCTGCGCATACCTCGTGGGATTGCCCGTTGGGTTT
>NC_090891.1:1681901-1716901 GCF_036669925.1 Montipora capricornis | reverse complement strand
TTCAGCTATGAGGCTGGTATCAATAGAAGCTGACGGTGCCTCCTTTACCCCCCTCCCTCTGTCAGTGCCTCATTACGGTAATGAAGCTACAGCTGCACAAATCAGAGGAAAGTCCAAACAGAGGTTGAAGTCTTACGACCTCTAACTATCTAAGACGCACACCAGTCAATGAAAAGAGAAATCAAATCAAATAAATAAAATATATAGATTTAGCCAAGCCTAAAAGCGGAGCTCCCGGCTTGTTTATTCGTACTGGCTACAGGATTAGTGAAAATAAAAGGCTTTGGAACTGTCATTTTCTTCGCTGCCTAACTAGTGAATTCCACGGTTAATTTCACCTGAAAAACCGACTGATCGCATGAATCACGAAGGGATGAGTGTGATATCGGTTTTTCAAGCGAAATCTACTGTCGAATTCAGTTAGGCAATCGTAGCCATTGTGTGAATATTGATATATCGAACGTGGCCTATTACATAAGTTATTATTTGAAAAATAATCTAATATCAGTCTGGCCTCTCTGACTTTATCTCCAAAAGATCTAACAAGTGCTGACCATCTGATGCACTCATTTCTAATGCCGGCCATCCATCCTCGTTACTCCCAGAGAGAACCTTAGCATCTTAACATCTTAACCTCGTCTGTCACCTCAACAAAACGGCTTGCGGCCATTTTGAAAAAGAAAAACGCTTAGGTGATTATCGCGTAATAACCACCTCTGGTGCAACCAATCAGCACAGAGAATTTTCAATAATCACCTATGTAATTATTCTAAGGTAATTTATTCCAACCAGGAGCCCATCTGGAGCGTGCAACTTCCATACAGCATCTGTGAAACGGCGTTTTCACAAGTAGGTTTATTTTTAGACTAGCCCTTCCCGCGAATTAGGTCAAAAAACAAAGGCAGTTCCGGTTCGGTGACCCTATGACGTCAGCTTAATTTCTTGTAATTGGTCATCGGGCTCCTGTGGGAGTCTCATTCGCGGGAAATTCAATCTAAAAATAAATCGGTCTGTGAAAACGCCGTTACACGAACGCAGTATAGTTGTAGGCTCCGGGTCATGGGTTCCTGTTCCAACTCAGTACTCTAACAATTCAATTTTTTCCCATCGCTTACCTCCCTCATGTTGTTGTGGAGTTGTGATCACTGAATCTGTGGCAACGGAAATATCTGGCAATGTGTGGATTGTAGTAGGCTTGATTGTTCCCTTTTCATCAGCTTGTTAAAATAATGAAATAATAAAGGAAAATACGAACGTCTATTTACGTTGTGAATGCAAAGGTAACACTCTGAACAAAATTACATCCGCGTCGATTTTCTGGCCTCAAACCAATTTATCAAAAAAGGTTGTTTAGTGAGGAAGGCATGGTACATTTTACTTGGAGCAAGACAGGCGCAGATTCGTAAACACCTTAAGTAGGTGTAGAGTTGTGGCAACAACAGAGGAATAAAGTTGATGAGCCATACAATGAAGTTGTGGGAAAGAGTAGTGGAAGCTCGACTAAGGGCAGAATTGGGCACTTGTGGGCAGCAGTATGGTTTCAATCCAAGAAAGAGTACAACATAATGCAGCGTTTGCTTTAAGGATGTTGGTGGAGAAGTACAGAGGAGGCCAGAAGGAGCTGCCTTGTGTCTTTGTAGACCTAGAGAGAGCATGTAACAGGGTACCGAGAGAGGAACTGTGGCATTGTATGGGGAATTCTGGAGTGGCAGAGAAGTATGTTAGAGTGGTACAGGTCATGTATGAGAGCTGTAAGACAGTGGTATGTACTATCGATGTGACAGGGGAGTTCAAGGTGGAGATAAGACTGCACCAAGACTCAGCTTTGAGGCCCTTCTTGTTTGTTATGGTGATGAACAGACTGACAGATGAGGTTAGACAGGAATCTCCATGGACTATGATGTCTGCAGATGATATTGTGATCTGTAGTGAGCAGAGAGCAGGTGGAAGAAAATCTAGAGAAATGGAAGTTTCAAGTTTTCAAGTTTTATTTATTTACAAGAAACAGTTTAAGTTGTTACTAGGCTGGCTTGCAAATAGCGAGAAGCTAATCGTGGCAAGCCAGACTGTACACGAAATTATTTAGACATTTTTTTATTATTATTACATACAACAACAACATGTAAACATTACTCTTTGTGCTTTCAAATATTTAGAAAGTAGAAGAATTTAGGAGAAAAAGAGAAGAAAGCAGTCTAGGTAGAAGAACAATATGTAAAGAGGAAAACTACAGACTATACTTAACCTCAGTTGGAAATTTAATTTTTCATCTTGCTAATTAAGGTATCTATATTTTCACTGTCAAAATAGCCACGGATTTAGTCTGCGCGCAACGCCGGTATCCTTGTAACACCTCAGGGACAATGCTGAACTCATTTGCCCATTTATGCAAACCTCCTCTGGATTTCGGTCTCTTTCGCAAAGTTACGCCGTTCTGGTCCACTGTGAAATTTTTTGCTTTGAACTTTGAGTCTCGCGTCGCCGAAGCCGCAGCACTTCATTATGGCCGTTCCAGCGGAACCTAATGCTGAAGCTTTGGCTAACCGTATACAAGTTCAGGGCCCAGGACAAGGACAGCCGCTAGTACAAGACCAATAGGTTGAAGCTCAAGAACAACAACTTCAAGCCGAAGCACAACAACCTCAAGCGCCACCGGGCGCCGCGGCTGCCCAAGTTCAGGTTGGCGAGGTTATGTTTTTCACTCTCATGGCCCGGGTCCTTAGTTAACATGTCTACCGCGTGCTTTGCCAAGTTTTGCCATTTATGTGTCACTCTGTGGTGTCGCCCCGCTCGTTTGTGTCTGTTGTTGTTTCGTTTTGGCCCCCTTCGTGTGTTCGACCTGAGAAAGAGTTTAGTCGTGTGTTCGACCTGAGAAAGAGTTTGGTCGTGTGTTCGACCTGAGAAAGAGTTTGGTCGTGTGTTCGACCTGAGAAAGAGTTTGGTCGTGTTTCGGCCTGAGGAAGAGTTTGGTCGTGTGTTCGACCTGAGAAAGAGTTTGGTCGTGTGTTCAACCTGAGAAAAAGTTTTGTCGTGTCTTCGATCTGAGAAAGAGTTTGGTCGTGTGTTCGACCTGAGAAAGAGTTTGGTCGTGTGTTCGACCTGAGAAAGAGTTTGGTCGTGTGTTCGACCTGAGAAAAAGTTTGGTCGTGTGTTCGACCTGAGAAAGAGTTTGGTCGTGTGTTCGACCTGAGAAAGAGTTTGGTCGTGTGTTCGACCTGAGAAAGAGTTTGGTCGTGTTTCGGCCTGAGGAAGAGTTTGGTCTTGTTTCGGCCTGAGAAAGAGTTTGGTCGTGTGTTCGACCTGAGAAAAAGTTTGGTCGTGTGTTCGACCTGAGAAAGAGTTTGGTCGTGTGTTCGACCTGAGAAAGAGTTTGGTCGTGTGTTCGACCTGAGAAAGAGTTTGGTCGTGTGTTCGACCTGAGAAAGAGTTTGGTCGTGTTTCGGCCTGAGGAAGAGTTTGGTCTTGTTTCGGCCTGAGAAAGAGTTTGGTCGTGTGTTCGACCTGAGAAAAAGTTTGGTCGTGTGTTCGACCTGAGAAAGAGTTTGGTCGTGTGTTCGACCTGAGAAAGAGTTTGGTCGTGTGTTCGACCTGAGAAAGAGTTTGGTCGTGTGTTCGACCTGAGAAAGAGTTTGGTCGTGTGTTCGACCTGAGAAAGAGTTTGGTCGTGTTTCGGCCTGAGGAAGAGTTTGGTCGTGTGTTCGACCTGAGAAAGAGTTTGGTCGTGTGTTCGACCTGAGAAAGAGTTTGGTCGTGTGTTCGACCTGAGAAAGAGTTTGGTCGTGTTTCGGCCTGAGAAAGAGTTTGGTCGTGTTTCGGCCTGAGAAAGAGTTTGGTCGTGTGTTCGACCTGAGAAAGAGTTTGGTCGTGTTTCGACCTGAGGAAGAGTTTGGTCGTGTGTTCGACCTGAGAAAGAGTTTGGTCTTAAGCGACCGCTGCCCCAATAACTGCCTAGAGGTGAAAGGCCTCGATTTTATCCGTATCCACGTCGCCAGCTTCCTGTGTGCTTCTCCTGTGAGAAGCGAGGCCACTTTGCAAGGTCTTGTAATTAACTCTCGATCTAGGGGCAGTTCCGGCCACCGTAAACAAAATTAGAAGTGTTACACCCAGATTTAGCTAATATGTGGCGTTATTTAAATGTGTTTCATGCAACTCATATCGTCTCGTTTTTTGTTAGTTTCTTTTTATTTTTCTTTATTATTGTTATTATTATTATTATTATTATTATTATCATTATTATTATTATTATAAGTAATTATTATTATTATTATTATTATTATAAGTAATTATTATTATTATTATTATTATTATTATTATTATTATTGCTTTTTATTTGTAGTCGGACGTACTTCTTTCCCCTCCCGCTCCTTGTCGTACCAGAAGGGAATTCTAAACCACACCCTATGACCTGTCTCAGGACGGGTTCCTGGTCCGGCTAGGCTGGTGGGTGTTGCCCTCCCTTTTCTTTTTCTATGTTCTTTTTGTTTGGGGTCTACCTTCGCATAGATCGCCGTTCCCTTTTTTTTTCCCATCCTTTTTATCCTAGATCAAGCCCCTCTATTCCTTTGCGGACAAACTTAAAAGTTAAGTGAAGCTATGATCTTCGCAAATTTTCAGGCTTCTCTACGCAATTGTAAAAATTGCGTTCATAACTGCGAAGATCATAGTTTCACTTGATTTCATATCCGCAGTTCATATATGATTCATTTCATATACCATTTCATCATTGATTCATTCCTCACGGGACCATTAGAACCCACAAAAGACCAGCTCCCAACGTCAGTGGCTTCATAGCTCAGTTGGTTAGAGCGTCGCACCGGAATCGCGAGGTCAAGGGTTCAAACCCCGTTGAAGTCTTGAATTTTTCAGGCTTCTCTACGCAATTGTAAAAATTACGTTCATAACTGCGAAGATCATAGCTTCACTTGATTTCATATCCGCAGTTCATATATGATTCATTTCATATACCATTTCATCATTGAAACTTAAAAGTTGTTTGCTGCGATTGCGAGGGTCGTCATCCCACAAGATCGGCCGGACCTCTTCCTTAGAGACTGCTATCTCTTCCGTTCCACCAACAAGAAAGGCGCCGTATCGAACAAACAATTCATCGGTTCTGCGATTGCTAATCGTCTATCCCTCCACTTGGCTACACTCAGAATACATAATGACGAAACTATGCTCCGCTTCCGTAGCGGGTGTTCGATAACTGTGTCTCTCATAGGTGTTTCCCCAGAAAATGTAGCTAGGCATGTGGGGTGGAAATCCCTCTAGACGACCGAACACTACATGCAAACAGAAATGGGAAATGGTCATGAAGATGTCCCACGCTAATTCGGCCTTGGTTGACAGCTTTTAAACGGTTGCAGGGGATCCTTCCGCGGCAATTTCAGTAACAAATCTGTTTTGCGTCACAACCGAATTGCGCGGTTTTCTCTTGCCTTTCCTTACAAGTTCATATGATCTTGTCTTGGAAGGGGAGTTATTTATTTTCTGAGTTTTGGGGAGAGTATTATTAAAATCCTTGTTGTGCTGTCTCTTTTGCTTTTCCGTTTCGATTGCTTTAAAGCAGAAGTCAGTGACAAAATCTCGCTTCCCATAACTTGGCAGTCAGTGGTTGTATTGACAGTGAAAATGGTATACTAGCGGCATAAGAGTTTTCAGTTTCTAGACTTTCAATTATTTTTGTTCTAATCGTCTTCTTAAAACAATTCCTGGATACGTTCTTGAGACTAGTTCGTATCCCATTTCAGATTTTGACACCCACACGTGAAAATGCCTTACTTTGAATGTTAAGTGCGGATTGTTTGGTAAAACAAAGGAAAGGAGAGGAATGAAGGTGTGCCGTACCAAGACAGAATACATGTGTGCGAATTAGAACGGCGAGGTTACAGGAAGGATGAAAGGAAAACTTTACCATACAGTGGTGAGACCAGCGATGTTGTATGGCTTAGAGACAGTGGCACTGAGTAAAAGACAGGAGGCAGAGCTGGAGGTAGCAGAGGTTAAGATGCTGAGGTTCTCTTTAATTGGGAGTAACGAGAATGGATGGCCGGCATTAGAAATGAGTGCATCAGATGGTCAGCACATGCTAGATGTTTTAAAGATAAAGTCAGAGAGGCCAGACTGATATTGGAGGGATAGGAATAAATCGGTAGAATAATGCTGATAGTGGTTAAACTGCCAGGCAGGAGACTTAGAGGAAGACTAAAGAGGAGATTTATGTAGTGAAAGAGGACATGAAGTTAGTTGATGTGAGAGAGGAGGAGGATGCAAAGGATAGGGTTAGATGGAGGCAAATGATTCGCTGTGGCGACCGCTAAAGAGAACAGCCGAGAGAGGAGGAGGAGGAGGAGGAGGATTTTGCCTAAAAACAACACCCCTCCTACAAATAAGTGAATACTCCGTCTCCGCCTCGTCTCGCAAAGGGCAACTGGGCATTCCATGAGGTGTGATTAACTATTCCTAGAGAGAATATAATGATAATGATAATGACGATGATAAATGGACAAACACATGACTTTTGGAGGGCATATAGTTTATTTGTGGCCCGAGTAGCATCATTTGCGCCCGAGCGAAGAGAGGGTGCAAAGGATGCAAAATGAACTTTATGCCCGACAAAAGTGATGTGGTTATCATCATGATCAAAACACAAGGCCAAATCTTACAAATTCATATAATAAGAAAAAAATGTTTAACAGAGATATAGCATATATATATTGCTACAATACGATCAGCTAAACAAGAGCAAAAATTGAGAAAAAAAGGAGTAAAAAACTCATCCACAAAAATTCACGCCAACTATGGCATTGAAATGGTATTCTCACGATCTCATTGGCCGGGAAAAGTTGTTTGACATCTCTGCATCCAGTCAGAATCAGGGCGGAAAATGCATTTTTAGCCCGGGCATTTCACGTTTGGCACGCAAAAAGGTGCATTTTACAGAGGGCAGTTTGTCATTTGGCCGCGCGTATTGATAATAATATACGATTATTATGGTAGTGATAGTGATAGTGATACTGTAGTGATAGTGATAGTGATAGTAATAGTGATAGTGATAGTGATAGTGATAGTGATAGTGATTGGCGCCTGTCAAAGAGGGCATTTTCTTTTGAACTAACCTTCTTTGTGGCAACTGCTATTGCGCCTTTCGCAAATATAATCCTCTCTCAAATCACAGGCTATGTCATCATATACTAGATCTTTCCCAGCAAAGTACATTTTAGCACATGGACCACTGCCGCTTGGTTGACTTATTGCCCAGGGGCTTTCCTTTGGAGTAACCACAGTACTCCTGTTGCATATCCAAGTCCACGTTTCATTCTGTTCTTCCAAGCCAATAAAATATTCGGATTTCCACTTGAGTTCTTTAAGTTTATTTGCCAGGAAATCGATTTCCCCTTGATGCTCAATACATACCAGATGGCTCCCACTTTCCGAACATAAATTTTTGCTTTGATTCCATTTAGGGCGTTCTTCCGGTATTAATTTATAAACAGTGTACTCGCTACAGTTGTAACCAAACGTTGTACCTATAGTAATAATATATAGGTTAGCGGAGCTCCCGTTTTTAACCCCAGAAAGCAATAAATATCTATGGAAATACTTATGCTTCTGCATAAAGCACAAAATTAATAATCATTAGTGTATATAGTTTACAGTGATCAAAGACCTCTGAGCTGACAGCAGTAAACGAAAGAGCCTTGCAAACAATAACTGACGACTTTCATGAACAAGTAAAACCGAAATTATATGCGCAGTAACCTCTTTCACAACATTTTCCGTTTGACTGATAATCTTTACACCCTCCCTCTTCAGTTTAGAACAACAGCAGAAATTAATAACTAAAAAGTCGAGCTCAAGCGTAGTAATTCGCTTACTCAACTGCAATTTGATAGTCAAACAAAGCAGCTCACGACTGGACATCCATTTCACACAATAAGCCTATAAATCGAAAGGTATTAAGTGTGGACAGTCGCCCCAGTAATAATGAATTCAGTTCCAAAATAAGCAACCGTAGCCGGCCACAAAACCGCGTGACAAATCAGAAAAACGATTGTTATAACTCAATCGGTGTTGGAGATTTTGCCAAAAATTGCAGGTTCGAGCCTATCAAACCGCTTTTCTAAGTCTTATCTGGTATTCGCTTTTGCATCCAGCCAAGCATAGATTTCTTTTTATTTTGAAAAATGTTCTTTTTAAAGCGATAAACGATACTGAAATACCTACAATATTTTCCAAAAAAAGATGATTTGAAAAAAAAATCAATGCTTAGCTATATTCTGTATTTGAGGGTGAAACGTGCCACATGAAAAAAAAATAATTCAATTCAAAGACCTTTAGTTATAAAAACGAGCGATAAAAAATAAGAACGACGTTTCCACCGCTCCACGGTCATTTTCAAGACCGTGGAGCGGTCGAAACGTCGTTCTTATTTTTTATCGCTCGTTTTGATAACTAAATGTTTTAGTAAGAACTTATTACTTCGAATTCAAAGACCGCCGGAAATTTACCTTTTTTCTCAAACCGAAAGTCAGTTCGTTTACGCATGCGCAATTGATCTGAAAACGAGCGCGAGGAAGGGCGAGGAAAACCCTTCGATGCAAACAATAGTTTGTGCGGTTATTTGTGCTTGTGAGTGGGTTTTCTGGCCAGCTCATGATATGATGACGTCAGTCACCGGAAGTAACATTTCACTTCCTTAGCAACGCACGAAAAATCCGTCTGTGGGCTTCTCTCGAGGCTTTCTTCGCTTAAATTTCTCAAATTTCGTCGCCTCTTCTCTCGTGCTCTTTCCTGCCCTTTATCCCGTTGCTCGTCACTAATATAATTTCACGCCAGAAAAACGCCGGGTTTGCCAAATGCAACGCTGCCACTCGTAACGTCACGTGATTCATCTTGGATGACGCCGTTGGTGAAATCTTTGATCAGGAGGAAAACAAAAATCGGCTCAACTCAGATGGGTCGCTTGCAGGAAATTAAATATAAAGATCAATTGCTTAATTTGTAAGAACAGACGGAATCTACTCAACGCGCCGGTCGGATCCAAGGAATGGTGGAGGCAAGTGCATAATCTATCACAGCGTCGTCATTCTTCTGCAAAGGTTTATTTAGATACACAATCTCTACAAGAACTCAATGATTATTTTGCTGATCTCTGCTGGGACCCAGATTACAAAGATCCTACGCCGGCGGAGGTTTGTGAAGAAATCCAGGCACCGGATATATCAGAAATACATGTATGGATGTGCCTACAGTATTTAAAGAAAACGGCGACCGGACCAGATATGATACCATATTGGATTTGGAAAAATCATGCAGAAATTTTCGCCCCTATAATATATAAAATTTGGAACCTGTCCTTGAAGTCTAGTACCTGGCCTTCATTGTGGAAGAGAGCTCATGTGACCCCACTCCCTAAAGTAGATGTCCCCAAGGATAAAAGTGAATACAGAGGAATTAGCGTAACACCGGTGATCGCGCGCGCTTTTGAGAGGTCCGTCTATAACATCCATGCGCGGGACACTGTAGAGCAACATCTAAGCTCTACTCAGTTCGCCTACAGGACTGGCAGCAGCTGCACGGATGCTCTTGTGAGCATGCAGCACGCTGTTTATAGTTATCTTGACAAACCGAACTGTAAAGCTGTTCGCCTGTTCGCAATGGACTTCATTAAAGCGTTCGATTGTGTCAATCATGAAAGGCTATCCAATAAGCTTAAGCGATTACCATTAGATCTCCACATTATTAATTGGTACCTTAGCTTTCTTGATAATCGTCAACAACGAGTTGTTTACAATGGCTTTGAGGGTCAGTGGAAAAAGATTAATAGAGGGACAACACAAGGAAGTGTTAGTGGCCCATATTTATTGAACATCTTTATAAACGATTTAGAGCTTGTATTAGGTAACCAACCTGCTCTTTTCAAATATGCCGATGATTCCAGCATTATTGTTCCTATCTGGAGTAACGGCTTATGCCGCACAGATCTAGTGGACGAGTTTTTAACATGGACAAATAATAATAAAATGGTATGTAATCCCGTAAAGTGTAAGGAGCTGGTCTTTCGCAAAAGTAATTACAATGACAATATCGTCCAAATTCACAACATTCAACAATGTAATGAATTACTACTACTCTTGGGCGTTACTTTTCAAAGTAATTGTAAATACAACCATCACGTTAAATCGAAACTATTGAAGGCCAATAAGGGCCATTTAATTTTAAGATCGCTAAGAAAACAAGGGATGTGTCAGGAAGGGGTGGACCGGTTTTTTAACACGGTAGTTTTACCGAATTTCACGTATGGCCTGTCTGTATATGGGGCGCCTGACTCTGATCTCACTGCTATACAATCATTTTTAGACAGAAGTTTTAAAAGAAAATATATATCGGTTAAAATAGACATTCGTAGCATTTTAGAAGAATCGAACTTGAATTTATATACGTCACGCTCTATTAGTCCTTGTCCTATTTTCTGCATATTACCGAAAGAAAAGGAAACAAATTATAACTTAAGGAAAACATCTGTAAAGCGCCCAGCAGTTTATACTGAAAGGTTGAAGAACTCGTATGTAAATAGACTAATTTTTAAATATAATATTTAGGTTGCTAGGTTATTGATGTCATTTTTATTAATATAGCTATAGCTGTAATTTCTTAAATTTGATATATTTGTAACTCGAGATATGTTCTTTTATCACGAGTTAATAAAGATTATTATTATTTATTATTTTCCGCCAAGGAAAATTGCCAGCGGACCTCAAGCGCATCAGCGGAGCACCATAGTAAGGACTGTTAGAATAAATGAAATTTCTTATAGTTGAACGGTGTAATGGACATGAAATGAACGTTTCAAAGATCGGGATTCGAACCGATGACCTTGCTATTGCACTGCACTCGCGAGATTTTTTCAAGCTTCCTTGAAAAAAAACTCAACTTAACTTGATTACAATGGTAATTTTAAGAGATAAAGAAATAAAAATGAAGTTTTATTAACAAGCATAGGCAACCAAGGATAAATAACTTTTTCTTCTTCAATTTTTCTTCTTTTTAAATGAAAAATGCAGTGCAAAGTGTGAAAACTTTAAAAACGGTCTCAATTTACAAATATAGCGCGCTTAACCGAATGAATCCTTCAAGTTGGTTGTACCGGCATTTGTCGTTCTTTGCTTTCGGTGTTTTTAGTATGGATACCTTTACTGAAACTGAAACCTAAGAAAAGCATACTTGGATGAAATTTAATCCTCTGTATGACTATGAGTGTAGTCCTGACAAAGACAGTTGTTGGTGACTTTTTTTCACAACCTAATCGGCCCAGCGTAAACTGGGAGGGTGTAATCAGTCTGTCAGATGATCTATATGTTATCGGCCATGAAGACTGTGAACTGTAATTTGTGCGCTTCAATCCGCCTTACGAGTGAAGGCCAGGGTTGGTTTATTGTAAGTGAGACAATTGCTTATTTTTGGTAGGTTGGAAAGGCAGAACTCGGAATTCGGAATCTAGAATCAGGAATGCAAAATATTGAATCCAGTATTCGAAAGGGATCGAGCACTGGCTGTTAAACTATTCAAATAAAACTTAAAAGAACTTAAATCCTAACCTGTAGTTGAAAAGAAAGAAAGAAAGAAAGAAAGAAAGAAAGAAAGAAAGAAAGAAAGAAAGAAAGAAAGAAAGAAAGAAAGAAGGAAGGGAGGGAGGGAGGGAGGGAGGGAGGGAGGGAGGAAGGAAGGAAGGAGGGAGGGAGGGAGGGAGGGAGGAAGGAAGGAAGGACGGGAGGAGGGAGGGAGGGAGGGAGGGAGGGAGGAAGAAGGAAGGAAGGAAGGGAGGGAGGGAGGGAGGGAGGGAGGGAAGGAGGGAGGGAGGAAGGAAGGAAGGGAGGAAGGAAGGAAGGAAGAAAGAAAAACGTCTTAATGAAAAATTTCATCATTTGCAAATTTATCGGCGCTGGGAACTAACAAGAACGCGAAAATTTCGTTGTCTTACTTTTTTCATAGCTTTGACAGCTCTGATTGAACAGGAAGTAGTTTCTCTATCTCGTCAACAATCTGGCTTTGCCCACAATCTTAAGCCTCTTCTCAAGTTCACAGCTAGCTAGTTCATATCGAAAATCGTCCTCTCGTCAAAATTGATTTAAAATTGCGCCAGAAGAAACTGAAGAGGAGTTACGTTGACGTTGTGTCACTATAAGCATGCCCTCAACGAGTACCAAGGTAATCCACGTAACACCTGGCGAATTGTCAATCAGCTTATGTCTAGGAAATCACACAATTCTGTCATAAACGAAATTAAGCTCATCTGCGGCAATTCTATTTATGATTCTCATGAGCTGTCTAACGCCTTTAATGATCATTTTTCGTCTATTGGGCCCAAGTTAGCAAATAATAGTCATGCCAATAAAGACAATTCTTCACATTTGGATTATTTAACTGAGACTGGACACTGCACACTCGAATTAAAACCGACCAGCGTCTCCAAGGTTCTTCCGCTTTCATCCAGATTATGTAAATCCAAATCTACTGGTTTGGACAAAATATCTGCAAAACTCTTGCGCGAATGTGCTGATTTAATAGCCGAACCACTCTGTACTACTTTACTACAATACTATCTTTAATCAATCTATTGTTTCTGGAATTTTCCCTGATCAATGGAAACTTTCGAAAGTTATCCCCTTGTTCAAACAGGGTAATCGTTCAGATCTAAATAATTACCGCCCAATTTCAGTAATTCCAGTTGCAGCTAAAGTCTGAGAATCAGAGAGAATCATTTATGATCAACTCTATAATTACTTTACTATACACAAACTAATTTCAAGACACCAATCGGGATTTCGCCCTCTTCATTCTACTGTCACTGCTTTACTTGAAGGTGCTGATGGTTTACAGCATTGACCCCAGGGTAAGGTAAACGCAGTCGTTTTCTTGGATTTAAAGAAAGCCTTCGACACCGTCGATCACGATATTCTTTTGTCTAAACTTATGAAATATGGTGTCCATGGCACTTCATACGATTGGCTTAGATCATACTTGGGCTGCCGCAAACGATTTTTTTTATAAATGGTTCTCTCTCTTGGGACCGTTTCCTCACTTGTGGTATACCTCGGCGCAAAGGGACACATTGCAATCGCTTCAACATCTGTATGAGATTATTGACCAGATCGGCCTAGCTAACATCATCAATGAGGCTTTCTTATCGCCAATGCACTGTTACACATCGCTCCCTGCCGCTTTTCCGTGCACTACTTTCAGTAACTACTCCGAAAACCCCCTTGTTGTGTCGGTCGAGTCAGTCCGCAAGAAATTATCAAAGTTGAACCCGTGCAAAGCTAACGGCCCAGACAACATCCCTGGATGGTTGTTAAAGGAAAATGCAGATATTTTAGCCGGACCGGTATCTGACATCTTGAACTACTCGTACCGTGAAAGACGCCTGCCATCGTCATGGAAGCACGCAGATGTGGTCCCCGTGCCAAAGCAAAAGCCCGTCCGTGATGTAAATAAGCACTTACGCCCTATCTCACTAACCCCCATTTTGTCAAAGTTGTCTGAAGATTATGTAGTTGACACTTACGTTAAACCTGCTGTGCTGGAGCGGATTGACCCCCAACAATTTGGGGCTGTACCTAAATCTTCTACTACGCATGCGCTTATTAGTATGTTGCACTCTTGGTTGGAATCGACTGACGGAAATGGGGCTACTACAAGAGCGGTACTATTTGACTTTCGCAAAGCCTTTGACTTAATTGATCACCAAGTCCTAGCCCCAAAGCTTTCCTCGTATGATATTCCGGAGTCGATCATGTGCTGGATCTTGGATTTCCTAACGAATAGAAGGCAAAGGGTGAAACTGAGTTGTGATTGTGTATCTGAATGGCGTTCTGTACCAGCAGGTGTTCCTCAGGGGACTAAACTCGGTCCCTGGTTATTTCTGATTATGATCAATGACCTGAGTGTGGAAATTTCGTACATCTGGAAGTATGTAGATGATACTACCCTCGCTGAGTGTGTGGAAAAGAACGGAACCAGCTCGATGCAGTCGCGCGTTGACGAATTTGTTACAAAGTCACGAGCTGATGGTTTCCAGTTGAATGAATCGAAGTGCAAGGAACTTAGAATATCATTCACAAAGTCAGAGAGTATTTTAGAGCCTATTACTATCAATAATACGAACATTGAGATTGTTCCATCTGCTAAATTACTAGGTGTTATGATATCGAATGATTTGAAGTGGAATGTGCACGTAGAAATGATATGTAAGAAAGTCGCAACGCGTCTCTACTTTCTTAGGCAATTAAAGCGTGCGAAAGTGCCAACTAATGACCTTTTGAGCTTCTACACCACTTGCATACGGCCAGTCGCAGAGTATGCATGTTCAGTCTTTCATACCGCTCTACCGCAATATCTCTCCGATCAGTTAGAGCGCCTGCAGAAGCGAGCACTACGCATAATAAGCAATAACGAGTTATGTTATCGACAAGCTTTAGAAGTTTTTAGCATACCTACCTTGTATGCCAGGAGAGAGGCGATTGGTAACTCAATGTTTCAAGACATATGTAATAACAATAATCACAAGCTTCATTCACTCCTTCCGCCACCTTACTCTGGCACTTTGCGTACACGGAAAAATCGCAAGTTCCAAGTCCCGCGTTTTAAAACCAATCGTTTCAGAGACAGTTTTATTGTAAGCCATTGCCGATAACATGCCCTTTTGCAACTCATATATATTAAATGATATGTTTTTGAAAAATTTTAGCTGTATCTTAATTGTAATTTAGTGTTTACATAATAATAGCTTTAGTATTGTTTAACTTTCTTAATTTATCATTTTATAATTTATAGTTACAATTAATTAACGTTGTACATTTGTCAAAATTATCGTAATTCAGCCCTCGGGCTGCAAGGGTAATTTTAATAAAACTATCTATCTATCTATCTATCTATCTAACTGTCTATCAAATTCTGAACCTTGAATGTATGCTGATGATACACACATAACTTTTGCTAGTAATAACATCCAAAATATTAACCGTATTAAAAGAGATTTCTTAAAACATAAAACTATAAAAGTTAGAGATAACAAGTTAAACCGACGTTTCGGAGTAGACATCACTCCATTATCAAGGTAAAAATGTTCTATGATGCTAAAATTACAGTATTAAAAACGATTGACGCTAAGAATTAACATAATAAGCACGTGCGAAATTGGCTATAAGAATACTTTAGCACGAATGGAATCCGATTGCACATTGAGGCTAGGCTTAAGTGTTCTTATAAATAACATTTCAAACACTAAGCAATCAAATTGTTTTTACATTTTTTGAGCACCTCAAAGCGTTTAAGCAGGTCCCGAGGGATCGACCCGTGTGCGTTCTTATAGTGTCTGGCAATAGCCGAGGACTGTTGCTTATGTCCCTTTACACGATTGTGTAAATGTCCGCGTGTGTAGCCTACATAACCTTCATCACAAAGGTCACATTGAAATTTATATACAACACACTGCTGATTTATGATCGGCGGCTTTGCCTCTTTCACTTTCAGTTCCTGTTCAATTTTTCTGCTGGTAAATACAGGCTGGATGGTTTTGTTTACTTTCAGGCTCAAATCCTTAAGTTGTTTTTTTACAAATTCTGCTGAGTTTTGGTCTTTAAATGGCAAGACTACTCGAACCATGTTATCCGTCTCTTGGGCTGTTGATAAAGGTCGCGGTTGGTCGCAGACCTTTGAGTCAACAAAGCGTTTGATAGTGGAATTTACGAGTTGTTTCGGGTACTTTAGGCGTGAGAAAACTGACTTCAAACGGTCACATTCGTCTGAGAAGTGTGACCAAGAAGAAGATAAACGGTGTGCTCGATCGAGCATAGTTCTCAGCAAGCCATTCTTGTACCGATTGTCAACATTGCTCTGAAAATGCAGAAGGAGACCTGAATTCGTGGGTTTTACGTAGACCTTTGTCTCTATCCGGGGAGATCGATTCAGTAACTGAGTTCCCAGAAATGGCAACATACCATTGCTTTCAGTTTCCATGGTGAATTTTACGGATGAATGTGCAAGGTTTAATGTGTCTAGAAAGCTAGATGCTGCCGCCATATTCGGCATGATGGTCAGGGTGTCGTCTACATATCTTCGATAGAACGAAGGGAGTTTTCCTTGTCGTTCGAGGTTTTCTTCGATTGAGGTCATGAAAACATTAGCGAGCAAGGGGCCAAGGAGAGAACCCATGGCCACACCATCAGTCTGTTCATACAAGGCTCCATTGAATTGGAAAAGTTGTTCTTTTGTAGCTACTCTGAGAAGGTCAACAAGGTCCATTTTCGTCAAATTCAAGTCGTACGTTACGTTAAACCAATTGTTGGTGAAAGCTCTGTTCGCGAGTATCTCTATCGTTTCATCCAAGGGTACGTTTGTGAACAGGGAAGACACATCATACGAAACCAGAATGTCACCGTTTGCTATTTCCACTGTTTTAAATGAGGATCTTGCTAGAGTTGAAAAATGGCTAACTGCTTACAAGCTTACTCTTAACACATTTAAGACTGACTTTCTGTTGATCGGATCGAGGCAAAGGCTAAGCTCGTTTCACAACCCTCCGTCACTTATGATTGACGGTGCACCTATAATTCAAGTTACTTCTACGAAATCTCTAAGTGTTCATATTTATCAGACTTTATCCTGGAATGTTCATGTTGAGAATTCATGTAAGAAAATCGGGTCTGGTATTGGAGGGGTTGAAGAGAGTGAGGTTTTTTGTTCCACATGAGATTCTCCGATCAATCTTCATGTCGTTAATACAGCCTCACTTTGATTACTGCAATAGGCCTTTTTCGATATATTAAAATTCAGCTTGATAGCGAGTCAGTGAGGACAAAGACAAAGGAAAGTGGAAGATATGTAAATATTTTTCACATTAATTCCCACGTGTTTCTATTGTCTTTGTCCTCACTGCCTCACTTTCAAGCTGAATATTTAATATATCGAAAATGGCCTATTCTGTTTGGGGATATTACGGCAAAACCCTAGCCAGTAAACTTCAAAAACTTTAAAATCGCGCTGCGCGTATACTCACTTAGTCGAACTACGATGCCAACGCTGATAACCTTATCCAAAAACTTGGATGGATAAAACTTGATTCTCAACGAACAATCGATATGGCTATGATGATTTTAAAGTCGCTTAATGGGCTTACTCCCGATTACCTTAGTTCCAAGTTTGTTGACCGTATTAGTGTCTCTAATTACTCCTTAAGGGACACAGAGGACAAACTAGCTATCCCACAGCCACACCCAAACTATATGAAAAATAGCTTCAGTTATTCTGGAGCAGTTATTTGGAATAGTTTACCAATCGAGTTGCGGCAGGCTGATTCCCGAAGAGCGATCCGGGCTGGCTGCGAGCGTCTCCTTTCATCAAGTTAAATCTACAATGTTTACACACGGCACTCATGTGAAGCAGGTTTTATTTTGTCATTTAATATTGTATTTACTGATTATTTAGAGTAATTTTAGAAGAATGTAGTTTTAGTCGTTGTACAATTTGTAACCCTGTAATGTAGTGGAGATACTGTTGATGATGCTGTTACTCTTTTGAACCATGCTCTATTAGAATTATACAACTGGTGTTCGGAAAATAACTTATCCCCTCACTCGACAAAATGCGAAGCTATGTTGTTAACGAAAACGCAGTTCATTGGGCCTCTAAATGCAGTAATTATAGGCAAAGACCGGATTGAATGGGTAAATCATACTCGACTTGTAGGTGTCAGTATAGATCACCGTCTTTCGTGTTCAGGCCATCTTAACGACGTGAAAAAGAACTTTTTAAACAAACTAAACCTGTTAAAACGCAGTTCCTTTCTAGGTAAGAATGCCTTACTGGACTTTTATTTTAAAGTCATTCTACCCTCCGTCTCATATGGCCTTATTGCGTGGAGAGGGTGTATCAACGCAGGGCAACTAAACTCCCTTGAAATGCTCCACCAAAGGGCGGCAAGGGTGATATACAAGCTACCCAAGGACTTGCCCTCTGATGTCTATGAACACACAAACTGGGACACTATAGACTATATGTTCAAACTCCGTTTAATCAAACTATTTTACAAAATTGTTAGCGAAGAAGCAACTCCTACATTATCTTATTTAGTGAACAGGCCTTTTACCAACTACAATCTTAGAAACTGTAACAGGATTACCGTCCCACGATTTAATTCCTATTTTCTGAAAAACTCTGTTGGAAACAGAGGAACCATCCTATGGAACAATGTATACACCCATTACACAGGAAGCAACTTCAAGACATTCTTCCGCATTGTTAAGAGAGACACTTACGTTAAGAACATTAATTTTAATGCCCAGTCAGTTCAATCACTCCCTAGATTTCATAATGACTTTAAATGTTTTTGAGTCTCTTTTACAGACCGTTTATTATTTTTTAGTTGCAGATGTCTATTCTTAAACAGTTCTACCTTGTACCTCAATTATCTAAATTAGCATTTGGACATACACATTTTATTTTATGTAATATTTCTAGTATAATAACACAGTCACGACCCCACAAGCACGTCAGTGCTTTTAAACTTTATCGTGTTTAAATAAAGAATGTGTATGTATGTGTATGTAATTCTGATGAGTTTACCGAGAAGCAATTTATCGTTAAATACACCGTGTCATGTTTTCTCTCACACTCGGTCGTTTCTCTTCAGTGGTCACCTACAATCAGATACTAGCTTAAATTGAAGGTTCATTTTATAAACATAGTATTTTCCTAAAACAGAACGGGGGCAAGATCGATCACACAACACTCAACCAGTGTAATAACTCTACCGTGATATTCTACCGTGATATTCTTTAAGATAATGTAGTCTGGGGATTAAGAAGAATGCTACTCAGCCTTGCTAAATGCAAAGAGGGCGGATGTGTCAATTATGTTATTACCTGTAATAAGTTTGTGAAAGTTGATAGTCTGCGCCGCTGACGGTAATAAAACCTCGTCTGTGGCGCAAGTAAAAGTCATACCAATAGGGGATACATGATAAGTTAAGCCTGTATTTATATGTTTGGTCGCACATAAATGGAAGGTCCAGAATTTACTTCGTAGCGCGCCTCTGGACTCGCTCGAGCTTCCGAATCAGATCTTTAGACTGCGGAGACCAGACTTGCGTGGCATAGCCAAGATGGGATCTTACTAGGGTGAGATATGCCGAGCGTCTGACCGTAGTGCTTTTGGCGAGTCTGGTGTTTCTCCTTACATATCCCAGGAGCCTGCTGGCCTTAGCGCATTGCTCATTGACTTGCCTGTTCCACGTGAGGTTATCCGCGTTGTAAACACCAAGATCCATTTCGGCCGAGACAACTTCAAGCTGTGAGCCGGCCATATGATAGTTATAGATGACAGGTTTAAGTTTCCCGGTAATGCGCTCCTCTTTGCATTGCTGTAGTTAAAGTTTAGGCTGGCAGAATCTGACCAAGTGACCAGGTCAGACAGGTCCTCTTGAAGTTGTTCTGCATCGCGCGTTGATGAAATCTCTTTGAAGACCTTTGTATCGTCAGCGAAAGCAGCAATCTGGGATGATCTAACTGTGCCTGGCAGAGAGTTTACATACAGAAGGAACAACATAGGGCTCAGGATTGAACCCTGTGGGACCCATGATGTCAAAGGTAAGGGGCTCGATGTTGCATCCAATGTAGTCACTCGCTAAGATCGATTGTGCGGGTACGATTCTAGCCAAGTTAGCAGGTTCCCCCCCAACAAAATTGACGTAGCTTTCTTAGGAGTTTTTCGGGGTTTACGTTGTCAAAAGCTTTTGACATGTCCAAGTAGATTATATCTACTTGTCCTCCTCTATCCAGCTTTGCGCCAATATGGTCTAAACCTTCAACAAGCTGAGCTACACATGACCGATCAGCCATGAAACCATGCTGACAAGCGCTGATAAGATTGAAAACATGGTCTCTGATAGCATTGAATATACACCTTTCCATGACTTTCGAAACAATAGAAAGTAACGAGAGCGGTCTGTAGTTTTCCACTTGTTCTTTATTATTCTTTTTAAATAAGGGGACAATGTTCGCTATTTTCCAATCTTCCGGCAGACAGCCTAACCTTTTAGTGACTTGTTGAAGAATTCAGTAAGCGAGGTTGCTATCAAGTCGGCTGTTTCTTTCAGAATTTTGGCAGATTCGTCTGGTCCAGTAGCTTTACTGGCATCAAGATTACGCAGGATTAGTGCAACTTGACATACTGAGAGAGTTACATCAATCAATAACGGATCTGTGTCTGGTAACCAACCGTTCTTCCTTTGAGGCAGTTAAGTTCCTTGATCAGGCGCGACTACTGACACAAAATACTGATGGAGTAACTCCGCAACTTCGCTTGGGGTGGAGGCTTTAACTCCTGTGTTGTCACTGGTTGGCACGGTAATCGTTTCAGGGAGGTTTTTGTGATTTGATTTCACTTTCAAAATCAACCAAAAACGTTTCAGGGTCAATTTTTAAGTACGATTTCGTATCCAGAAAGAACGCCTCCCTACATTCGCGGAGTCTGCTTTTCATGTCAGAACTCAGAGACCTAAACTTCTCTTTTAGGAGGCTTGACGTAATTTGCCGTTCAATATCTTTGGTATTGAATCTCTCTTGTTAATGAGATTTATGATGAAGCCACTGATCCAAGGGAGTGGGTTAGCTCCTTTGAGTTTTTTTTTCGGAATAAAGTCGGCCAGTCGAAGTAAACAAACTATTACAATTGTCACAAGCTTTTCATTCTTTCTAGAACATTATAAAAGGGTGGCTGACCCTCTGTCTGTCAGAAAAGATCACTAACATCTATATCTTTCGCCACTGTTATTTTCCTTCCTGACAAGCCACCCTCCCCCCCCCCTTTCCTTATCAGTGTAAGATTCGATACTACTTCTAAGTTTCTTTTTGTTATTAAGACCAGAAACCCATAAGGGTTGAAACATGTAACGGCCCCTTGTGCGCTGGGAAACAAGCTTCTGAATATTCAATTTGCTAAGTACCATATTTGGAACAACAAGAGCGAGGGGTTTCCAAATATGGTACTTAGCACTGAAACATTCAACCAATCAGTTCGCACTGAATATTCGGAAGCTGTGAACGCGCGTTACACGTTTCAACCCTTATGGGTTTCTGTTAAGACCTAATTAGTTATATAAATGTAAAACCCTCTCCCGTTCTGTAGTGTTTATGTTAGTATATTAAAGTAAGGAAAGTATTGTAAGTAAGATAGTTTTCTTGTTCTTACTGGATTGCCAGTATGGCAATCCCCGTCGGAAAATGGCTAAGATTTCGTCGTTCTTTAATTTTTTTCCGTGTCGGCAAAAGTCTTACCTGCCACTCCCCTGCTAAGTGGTGTCTTTGTGCATACAGTCTTCTGTGCGTATTTTGTTAGGCTTGAGGGGGTTGGGGTAAACTGTAGATTTCTCTGGTGCACACAAGAGAACATTTAATTAACCTGCAATGGCGTCGAAAGTCATTGTAACGCGAATGGCGTTTAAGTGGATCTTTAAACAAAATATACCCTTATGGAGCTCAAGAATGGAACGTCAATTGAATAAAACTGACTTTATTATGATCGGAACCCGTCAGCAATTAGCTAAAGTCAATGTAACTAGCATACGAGTGGGAAATCACCTGATAACCAAGTCCAGATCTGTTAGGAATCTGGGTACTTGGTCCAATGATACATTTGATATGTCCCAACATGTGACCAATCTTTGTAGTGCATCATTCTTTCAGTTACACAATATAAGACGCATAAGAAAATATTTAACGCAAGAAGCGGCCGCAACACTGGTGCACTCTTTTGTCACATGCAGAATCGATTACTGCAATAGCTTATTGTATGGTCTACCTGACTACCAGTTATCCAAGCTTCAAAGGGTCCAAAACTCGGCCGCCAGATTAGTTTATGAGGAAAGTAAATTCTGTCACATTACCCCATTATTGATGAAACTTCATTGGCTTCCCATAATCTACAGAATCAGGTTCAAAATAGCACTTTTAACGTACAAGGCAACCAGTGGCTTAGCGCCGTCCTACATAAGTGATCTTATTTCCATTAAGACCGGTGCAAATTACTTTTAAATTTTCCTTTACGTAAGTCTTATTCTACACTCGGTGACCGTTCTTTTAGTATGGCTGCCCCTCACGTTTGGAATTCACTTCCTTCCTTCATTAGGAAAGCCACCACAATTAACAATTTTAAGAGTCAACTTAAAACTTATTACTTTAAATTAGCATATTTTTAGTTTACAGGAATTAACAATTTTATTGGTACTTTGAATTCATGTAATTAATTTTAAGTTAACTTACAAATCTATTTATGAACATATTCTTAGGTTCTATGAACTGATAAATTTGATTGGTATTTTAATCCATGTTAAGCGCATACGATCATTCTGTCATGACGCATGCGCTATATAAGTTTTTAAGTTATTATTATTATTATTAAACAAGACAGGCGATGAAAAATAAATATCTGAAATCTTAAAAGCGACGAGTAATGGACTTCGACAACAATCTTTCGCCCATCGAGCCGAAATCAAAGTGAGCTGTATTTCTAATATGTTGCCCAGTGTGAAGTTATGTACAACACTGAAACCAAATGGCAAATTCTCTGGTAATTTATGGGTTCAACAAAGAAGGAATCGAACACCTTAAGTGGATCTGTGATCTCTGTTGTCTGGCTATTTTTATTCATTTGTACTCAACTCTGCACAGTCTTGCGGTAACAATTGGAAATTTCGCTAATTCTTGTTAACCTTCAATGTCGTCGAAAGTCATTGTAACGCGAATGCAGTTTTAGTTTAAACAAAATATACCCTCATGGAGCTAAAGAATGGAACGTCAATTGGATGAACAACACAGGCGGAGAAAAGTAAATATCTGGAATCTTTAAAGCGACGAGTAATGGTCTTCGTCAACAATTTCATTTTTCGCCGTTGAATATCAAGTGAGCTTTGCTTCCAATATTTTACTAACTTGGTATTATATACAACACTGAAATCAAATGACAATTTTTTATGCATTTAACAAACATTGAAGGAATCGAACGCCTCGAATGCATTACAGTGTTTTCCTAAGTCGCATCTAAGTTGTCTGGTAAATTACATTTATTGTGTACTCAACTCTGCAAAGGTGAAAAAAAAATTGGAAATGTGACATGGAAGAGTTATTTGAAGGAAAGCTTGTTGACTCTTTTGTGCTTCATTCATTACGGTCAAGGTTCTTTCGAAAAGAGTTTCATGTGAACTGTCAGAAGTTTATTTAATTGCATATGATTTGTGACACGGATTGAGCGTAGTGAGTGTGTTGAAATAGGAAGGGTTTTTGGCCTCTAATAGCAAATATGTTGTTTGTTTCTTTCGCTGAAAAAGGCTTTTGTGAGATTTCCAGCCTTTGTGACTTTTAATATCATGTTGTGTATTTTTCGAGCTTACAAATTTGAATACGTGGGTTGAAAATGTAATACGGGAGGATTTTTGTGGTAGTGCACTGTAAGCAGCGGTGCATAAGTCACGAAAATAAACAGGTCTGTTGGAAGCGTACTTGCGTTTCAACAAAAATGACCCCCAAAATTAGCAAAAAATTGTGACGCTGATGAATAATAAAATAGCTGCTATTTCCAAAACGATGGAATTACCTGGTGATAGATAACCTCGTCTTGGAGAGTAAATTTTTGACTTTTCAGAAACAATGGTCAACCTCAAGAGTTGGGCGATTGTGATCCTTGTGTTGAATTCGCACATTTCTTGTCAAACTTTATAATTGAAAGAAAAAGAAAATTAACAAAAAACCCCGCTATCTTGCCATCATTTGACACAGATGCTTCACTGTTTGGCGAGTAAACACGCCGCGGTAACTTGATCACGGTGCCCGCTGAATTCGATGTCACTTTCGATTTTGCGCTTTACTTTCTGCAGCCAAAAGTACAATAACAAAACTGAACGTAGCAAAAATCTCCCAAATTGTTTTTCGCTGATGGTAACTTTATAAATCGTACGCTGAAGAAGGAAATCGAAGATTTAAAAGAATCTGCCAACTTCTACGGGAGAGAGCTTAATTAAAGACTTGAAAGAGTCGTTGCAAAAAACGAAGGACAAAAATAAGGAATTGAAAAATACACTAGCTTCAACAAGGAATGAGCTAATAACAACGAAGGAGAATCTTAGAAAGCAGAAAGAAGAATCGGAAAGACAATGGGCACACCAAGATGATTTGGAACAGTGCAGTAGGAAGATTCACGGCATTCCACAAGATGCTTATCCCAGTACAGAGGCAGCGGTCATTAAAGTTGCCGAAGCCCTGAACATTACAGTAGAACCGGAGAATATCGAAATTTCACATAAGCTGAATCACGGCAGGGCCATAATTGTAAAATTTTGAAGTCATAAAGTGAAATCGAAACTTTATAAGGAACGTGCCAAGCTAAAAGATGTCAAAATCTCAGATATATTTCCTAGCTACCCTTCAAGTGGACAGCAACGGCAGCGTATTTTCATCAATGAAAACCTTACGGCTTATAGGCGAAGAATTGTAAAAGAAGCAAACAAACGGAGACAGAAGGGTACACTTTCAGTGTGTGGACTTTAGATGGTAAGATTTACATCAAGACCTCGCCTGACGGCTCTCCTGTAAGAATATTTTCCGAAGAGGACCTAGATCACTTATAAATTGAAATAGAGAAACGGCAATATACTGCAACTAATTAAGAACTCCAAACCATTCAAATTTCTCGCTTCCAAAGTAATTTAGTTTTTTTTATCTACGCATTTGTGTGTGTTTGATGTTTTGTATATGCACCCTTCTTTCTTACACCGCCAAATTGTCATTTTGTTTAATGTACGTTTCTCGATAATTCTTATTAGTTTACGTTTAAATTCACGTTGTAGTCTTCTGTTTTTGTTTACCATATCGAGCACTTTTTGCATTACCTATCGTACACCTAACAGAAAGAATGCAAATGTTCTATCGAGGCTCATATATTTTTTCCCAGGAGACAAAGATTAAAACAAAAAACGTGACAGATGAGTATACGTTTTAGGAATGTTGTTCTTATTTGTGTGTATATTTTTTCCCTGGAGACAAAGCTTGCAACAAAAAACGTGACAGATGAGTATACGTTTTAGGAATATTGTTCTTATTTGTGTGTGTGTGTGTTCTGGCTGGTTTCCATCCTAAGGTATCCAAGACTGCCACTTTCTCCCTTTCTATTGCAATTTTTTCAAAAAACGGGGATAATTGACTTGAAACTATTATTGAAACGACGTTTAGGAAATTGTCAAAATAGCAAAGAGATTTTCAACTGGCTTAGAGCAAAAAGCTTTTCAATTTATTTTCTACAAAAAACGCATAGTTCAGAAAAATCAGTGTCGATTTGGTTAGCCGAATGGGGCTATAAAGCTCTTTTTAACAGTTGCAATAGTGCCAGTGCAGGAGTAGCTATCCTATTCAACAATAATTTTTCCTTTCTTGTGTGGGAAATGAGGATAAGAGGCCCACACTCTCTCAGTATTATCGTCCAGATTTAATCGTTTCTCGTCCAGAGATTGAAAACAGCCCTAGCACAAAACTACACAATTGAAAAAAAAATTTGTCCTACTCATACAAAACTAACTTCATTTAAACAAACCCGATTGGCTAAAATGACGGCCGTTGACAGAAATAATAAACAGAATCAATTTTACCGGAAACAGGCTCGTTCAACAATGAAGGTATTCAAAATTTTGAGACTTCGTGACAAAAATCAATCGAGAAAAGGAATCACTGACTTATGTGACCACCCAGTTTCCGACACTTTGAACTGGAACGTTTCTTCTCTGACCTTGAAGGCAGGTTCATTATATGTGATATCAAAGTAGATAGAAAAGTTATTACATTGGCAAAACTTATACGCTCCCAATGAGGACAACCCGCAGTTTTTTGAGGACATCTTTAACCATTTGGAAGTTGCGAAGAAATTATAGTTGGTGGCGACTTCAACCTTGTACTGGATTTACGCGGGGACAAAAAGGGAGGCCTGGCCAAAACTCATACAAAGGCACTACAAGTAATTAAACAGTATGCAGCTAAACTCGATTTAATAGATGCATGGAGTCCTAAACCAAGATGCCCGCAGATATACGTGGCGCCGTAGAAACCCTGAAATTCATTGCCGTCTAGATTTTTTCCTGGTGAGCCAGAGTGTAGTGTCCAATGTTAAAGACACTGATATCTCACCAGGCTACGAGACATATCACTCCTTGATAACTATTAAAATTGCGCACCACTCTAATATCAGAGGTGCAGGATTTCGGAAGGTAAACACGTCTTTTCTTAAAGAAACTGAATATATTAATTAAATACGAGAAACAATTGAAAAGGTGAAACTGGAATACCAAGAGGACAAATACGTAAACCCCGCTCTAATGTGGGATAAATTCGATCAATTATGCTTATCAGGTGAGGCAGTTTTCAGTTAGTCAGAGGCGAGGAATAATAAAAGTAATACCCAAAAAAGACGCAGATCCACGTCTTGTTAAAAATGGGCGCCCGATAACACTCCTAAATATCGACTACAAAATTGCGGCTAAGGCAATTGCGAATCGTCTTAAAATTGTGATCCCAAAGATAGTTAACAATGACCAAACTGGTTTTATTAAAGGCCGTTTTATTGGAGAGAATATAAGATTAATCGAGGGCATAATAAATTACACTGCTACCCAAAATATCCCTGGACGACTTCTTTTTCTGGATTTTGAAAAAGCCTTTGATACGGTGGAAAGGTCATTCATATGGAAAACACTCGAATCGTTTAACTTCGGTTCATCAATTATGTTACCAGAATATTGAAAGCTGCATCTTAAATAATGGATGGGCAAGTGGGCTATTTCATTTTAGACCGAGGAGTTAGGCAGGGCTGTCCTTTGTCTCCCTACATTTTTATTATTTGTGTGGAACTTTTGGCCGAAAAAATAAGACAAAATAAAACTATTAAAGGAATCTCGGTGCACTGGGCGAAGAAATGAAAATCAGCCAGTTTGCTGATGACGCTACAATTGTCCTAGACGGCTCTAAAGAATCATTCACAGTGGCTCTACAAGATTTAGAGCTGCTTGGTTCTATCTCTGGTTTACGACTTAATAACAAGAAAACAGAAGTTTTGTGGATAGGTTCCAAGGCCGGATGGAACGAAGTTTTTCGCCCAGAAAAAAATCTTAAGTGGGTTAATAAAGTTAAATCCTTAGGAGTTTGGATATCCACAGATTCTGAAGCTAGTATAAAAGCAAATTATGATGAAAAAATAGAAAAAGCACAAAATGTCTTAAGCTCCTGGAAATACCGGACACTGAGTCTCTTAGGGAAAATAACTGTGTTGAAGAGCCTTGTTGCATCTCAATTTGTCTACATTCTGGCTCCCCTGCCATCAAATGGCAGGGGAGATCAACAGGATCTTTTATAACTTTTTATGGGATGGAAAGGGGGACAAGATAAAGCGACATTATCACCCGTGAATACAAAAGCGGTGGCTTAAGGATGATAGACATTAAATCTTTCAATAAAGCACTGAAATCAACCTGGATTAAAAAATATTTAGATTAGGACAACCATGGAAAGTGGAAGTTGTTTTTCGATTTACATTTAACAGAATATGGAGGAACGGACCTCTTTAAAGGAAATCTTAACAAAAATGATGTACACAAATATTATAAAATATCTGATACTTTTCTTTCCGAAGTCTTGCAATGATGGTCGGAAATTAGCTTCAATGGTAACATCACTTCGAACAAACAGTTTCTGTCAATGAACCTGTGGCACAATTCTCTAATTAAAGTGGGAAATAGTCCAATTAATTATAAAACGTGGGCTACGAAAGGGGTACGTGAAGTTAGACACTTAATGAAAGATGAAAACAGTTTTCTTTCCCCAGCTGAGTTCAGGGAGCGCTTCAACATAAAGATAAATTATCTTAGTTCGCATTTTTGAGCGTTAAAATAGAATTTTCGGTCTCAAGCTTCTGTTACAAAGTGGTCACCCATCTAGATACTAACCCCGCCGGACATCGTTTTACTCCAGGAAACTTTTGCATTACAAAGCTGTCAGATGCTCAGAGTGCACGCTTAAACGTGTGGTGAAAAGAAGTTGTGAGGGAACTTAAAAATGATCAGCATGTCAGCCTACAAGCCAATGTTTCTCGATTCCCTTTTATTTTCTTCAATCTTTCTGGGTTTAGTACTTTGCTAGTAACTACATGTCCTCTCAATGCTGAGAAACCCTACAATTTTACACATTCCTTAAGCCAAATCATCAACTGGCAAAAAGACCTTTGAGTTCTCGGCAGCGATGGACTGGAACACGTTACCAAAGTAAATTAGAGAATAGCCCTTTTCAAGGGGACATTACTAAACAGCGAAACAGCGAAACAACGAAACGAAGCACCAAACCACCATGTATGACCCCACCATACATTGAATACTAACCGACAAAGGTTGGATTTGAGATTAAATGTAGTTTTAGGCCTAATTAGGCCTAATTAAATGTTATTGCTCCTAAGTCACTGAAATTAAGATTAGGATTCAGATTAAGAGTGAGATTAGGAGCAATAACTTTTTAGGCCTACTTTGACCTAAAACGATGTTTAATCTCAAATCCAACCTTTGTCGGTTAGTATTCAATTTCTTATTGGACAAGATATGAGTAATCATAGATGTTCAAGAATTTAAATATTATTCTTACATTTTATTTTATTTTTATTGTACTTATCGGTTTGTTATGGTTTTTTAATATTTGTTTATAATTATAAGTATATTTTATATTTTATTACACATGGATTAATACCAGATGGTCCCTTTGGACCACCTGATCCATCATTGCAGGTTAAATAAAGTACTTATTATTATTATTATTATTATTATTGTTATTATTATTATTATTATTATTATTATTATTATCGTTCAATCGATGTAAAAAAAACCCTCACATGAGATGTGTAGGGAACTTATTCTGTTAACCAAAGAAACGTGTCGCATTGCATAACACAACACATGTGCCTTAAAGTTTATGCAAGTAGTGAATGGTTCTTTAACTGCGTGTGGTTAAAAGGGTTTTTGTGTCTTTTATTTTTTTCTAAGTTGTATTTGAATGGTTTGATAGCCACTGATCGATCGATTCCGAATGCGGGTTCAATATTCTGGATTCCGGATTCCGAATTCCAGATTCCTACATTACTTATTTTTCCAACCTGGCTTTCTTTTTGTGGCAGTGCACTGTAGGAGAGTAAATTTTTGACTTTGCAGAAACAATGGTCAACCGCAATTGTTTGGCGATTGTGATCTTTGTATTGAATTCGCACATTTCTTGTCAAAGAGAAAAAAAAGATAACAAAAACAAAAACCCGGTATCTTGCCATCATTTGATCACGGCGCCCGCCGAATTCGAGGTCGTTTTCGATTTTGCAATTTACTTGTGCAGTCAAAAGAACAATACAAAAAATTGAACGTGGCAAAAATCTCCCAACTGTTTTCCGCTGATGGTTTCTTTTTATCTTCGCATTTCAAAATTTATGTTGTTTTCATGTCGTAAATTTTGTTGTTGTTGGCAAAATATTTTATTTTTGAGGTCACCCATCCAGACACTAACCCCGCCGTACAGGCATTAACGTTTGTATTACAAAGCTGTCAGAAGCTCAGACCTGTGGTGAAAAAGAAGTTGTGAGGGAACTTGAAAATGATCAACATCTCAGCCTCGAAGCCAATGTTTCTCGATTCCCTTGCATTTTCTGCAATCTTTCTGGGTGTAGTATTTTGCTAGTAACCACATGTCAGAGGGCTATTTACCTAAGACATCTTCCATGGCACTACAATGATATACGGTACCAAAACAATATCGTGTACTATTAGAGCTACATGTTACGGAAAGACAACTTGAATCTCCTGGAAGACAAAATGCAGCTCATTTAACAATATGGAATAAAGCGCTGTGTTACTGCACTACCACACGTACACAATGCTTGCCAATTTTTTTTTTCTCTTCTCTTGGCGTTTAGAAGTTCTCACCGGCAGAAGCCCTATCGATCGCAGCATGTACTCTTCGTCTTTGTCACCTTTAAATAGACCGCTTTCATAAATGGCGACCACCTTCATATTCCTTTACATTTATGTAAATTACACCAACTGCGTTCATTTTGAAACAAAAGGCGCGTTTACACGACAGAGGAAAAATGGCACGGGTCCGATAAAAAGTGGAACGGTTCCAGTCATTTTTGTAAAGAAATAGTGAACTTTTATCCGTTCCGCTACCGGACCATAGGCACCTATGGACCCGTGCCATTTTTCCTCTGTCGTGTTAACGCGTCCCTTGTAGCATCATTTTGCACCCTCTCTTCGCTCGGGCGCAAATGATACTACTCGGGCCACAAATAAACTATATGCCCTAAAGCTGGCCACGATTGGGAAGTAATCATTGGGTTTTTTTCATTTCAAGTAGTGTACTTCTTTCTGCCTATGGCCTGGGAAGCGACTTAAGAAAGAAAGAGCTTATTGGTTAAAGTCTCCCGGCGCTCTCACAAGCGGACCGGCCCCGTTAGCGAAAGCGCATCTTGGTAAGCGCAATCCGGAAAGACAATTCGCATTGGGCGCTTCTGAAGTCTCTCAATATCAGCAGAGATACTTCGGGGAGGCTACTGTGAAAAATAGGTACGCATTGTGTACGTGTGGTAGTGCAATAACTTGACAAAGTGCTTTATTCCATAACTGTCAACTGAGCTACGCTTTGTTTTCCAGGACGTAATATGTTGCTCTAATACTACACGATATTGTTTTACCGTAAATCATTACAGTACCATGGTAGATGTCTTCGGTAAATAGCCCCCTGAGAAGACATGTAGCTACCAGTAAAATACTAAACCCAGAAAGATTGAAGAGAATTAATGGGAATCAAGAAACATTGGCTTCGAGGCTGACATGAAGCTCAACTTCTTTTTCACAGCAAGTTAAAGCGTGTACTCTGAGCGTATGACAGCACCCTTCCAACAGACTTGTTTATTTTGGTGTTTCACCCATTTATTTTCCGTTGCGGTTGTTTGGTGACAAGAGGATTTGAAAAGGCTCTTCAGCTTTGTTTTCCCTCTCACCTATAAACACAAAGGCGGCCTCCGCTTCTCTATTTTTCATACAGATGTAATTTTTTAAAAGGAAATTGGAGCGAAAAATTGCATGAATAAATTACAAGAGAAGAAAGAGGCTATCAGTGAAATCAACAGACACAGACTAGCCGATATAATCTACATGTTTACCAATCAGCCAAATTAAAGTAGTGTTGCCGAATGTACACTTACACTCGATGACTAAAAGATTTCGACATACGTGAAAATTAAGTTGCGATTTTTTAATGTTTCATTTAATTCAGAAGAGCTCATCTTTTCTATTACTGGGCAATTTTTTTTAGCACAGCGCCGTGGGAATTTAACACAAACAAGCTGATGAAAGCTACATTTGTTGCTGATCGATCGCTGCAATGATCGCAATCCGTTAAAGTGAAACCCGTGAAAGGAGGACCGAGTGTTGAAAGCAAGGGAGAATATGGTTGGTGAAGTATGTGCCCCAGAAGTGGACAGGAGTGGACTGACTGAAAAACAATTACATCAGGCTAGACAGTTGTTAAGTGAAGAAGCAGATGCATTTTGCGAAGATCGGGTTACGGTGACATTGTGTGTATTCCAGAGTTACAAATATCACGCTTACTGATACTCAGCTAGTTCAGGAGAGCTTTCTTCAGTTTCTTGCAATACCACGAAGTTTATTTCCAGAAGTGAAGGTCTACATTGAAAATCTGCTTAACCGAAGGTTCATCAGGAAATCTAAGTCACCTTTCTCGAGTAGTGTTGTTCGTGTACGTAAAAAGGAGGGTGGAATGATTCCGAATAACGTGTTCAGCTGTTCACGTAAATGAGTTAACTCCTACTGCTAAATGCGACCGGTCGAACGAAAATTTCTTAGCAATAAAGGAAAAGAAAAGAGAAAAAAAAGAGTAATATTTATTACGGGAGCGCTGATTGACAAAGTTAATTCTTCCAGTAAATAATCTTTAAAATGAATGCTGAATTCCAGTCTTCTAATTCTGCGCCATGAACCGAAAAAAGAGCTTCAATAGCCCACACTACCATGAGTTTTCTTAACTTCCAATTAGGAAATAAAAACAGACAGCAAAAACCGAGGAATAGAGGAGTAACTTTGCAGCGCTTGAAACCAAGATGCTCTGAAAATTGGGGAAACTCGTGTTCATTGAAAAGATGCGCAGATGACTAGTCGGGCGACAAGTCTACTTCAGCGCGCGACTCGAGCTAACTGGGCATACGGACATGGATCGTGTCTTGACTTCTAAACTCGTATGGGTATATCTGTTTCGCAAACGGATATAAAATGGTGGACTTGAAAATAGTCTACCGGAACCAATACTAATTGAATATGGAACATTTTCACAAAGAAAGCTTAAATTGACTCAAATCCACTGTGTAAAATGGCGTGGTACTAATATATCACGGAAGAAACCATTTTCGGATTTTCCGCTTTCAAACCGATTTCGTTTGCGTGACACTCGATACTTTGCATATGCCAAAGTCGTCTCGCCCTGAACGCAAAGTCACGCAACGTTATCTATTATTAACAGTTCTTTCTCGATTTTCAACACTATCCACACATATCAGGAAAATAAACGCAGTTTAAGCATTTCATAGCGCGTAAAAAGATTAAAAGAAGTTTCAAAAGTGTGAAAGGAGACCGAATCATCTTTCTGGTCATCGTGATTCACAGCTCGAATGAAATTACTCTCTTGAAGTATGCAAGCTTTCAAAATTGTCTAGCAGCACGATCGTATAACTTAATTCTCGGAACTAGAACAAATGATAAAATAATAAGGTTTAGCGAAGTGATTTATGTCAGGCAGTTTGCGTGGACCACAACGTCAGAAATTGTTGTGAATTTCAGACAAGCCAATCGAACAAATTCTACGTTGACATACAATGATTAACTTACGAAACCAAACAACAGGATTAACTTACCCACGCTGTGGTCATAAAGTTCCAAAACCATCGAAATAAGAACACACAATGATAGTCTCGTTAAAGTCATCCTGTATGATTCGTGGCAATCGTTCAAAAATGGCGGAGGCTGAAAGAACTCATCTTTGTGTTCATCAGTGACCTAACGATTTCAGAATTCGTAAGGCGTGACTTGAATTGAATAGCGGAAGTCTAAAACACGTCAGCTTAGGCAAAATTTATCTATATTTGGAAAATTCGTGTGGATGTGATATAGTCGAAAACAAAACGGGACATTCGAAAATAAAACAGCCACTCATTTGAAGAGCGATAAGAAATAACTTACTTAATATCGCAAAATTTCTTAATTTTACAGCACACAAACTGGTGGCTTCACAACCAACTATCTTCTTGGTTAATTCAAGTATTATTTGGATTGAATAGTTTCTCTTTCCCTTCAAGTTATTTCCGATAGATCATGTGCAGAGGCTTAACTTGTATTCTTGCTATGATGCCATGACGTAATGTCTGTGTCCAAAACTTATTCTCGGACTCCATTCGTTTGTGAACGATTCGTTACATGTGAGTGAACAATACTATCTATGAAGCATGATAATGAGGAAAAATGCAGACAGTGACATCACAAGGTTGAATTTGTGTAATTGTAGTGTAAAATAGGGAGCTTTTTGAGACAGGGCAACCGGAAGTGCATGGGCACCCAACGAGAATATTGTTCAAAACCACTTAAACATAGCATTGTTAAACGTATTTTAGAAATTTAAAAGGTAGATATAGGCATATTTTTATCCCCTAAAAATTTTTCATCTGTTCGGACTTCCTAGCTGAAAGTCTAGTGATCCGAAAATTATAGGGATCAAAACTTGCCTTTTCGAAAATTTCAGCCAGAAAAAAGGCTCCCGTAAATTCTAGGTGACCTTTTTAGGGTAAAAATCCGTTAAAAATGGGCAATTTTACCATTTTTCAGATGTTCCAAACTCCTAGGAGAGGCAGGCACCAAGAAATTTTACGACAAATGCTCCGAAAATTCTAGATCTCAAATCGCCTTCCGAACAGATAATTTCCGAAAATTGACGTTGGGTGCCCCTGGAAGTGAGATGTGTTCGCTTTAGAACCACATTCGTATTGCTTAGTATCGTTTCTCCATTGGGGAAAATTAGTTCCAAAATCTGTGAGAGAGTTGAATGTACTGTCCTGCCATGCGATATGTTCACTGCCGGCTGCCGCTTGCGGCACAAAAACGTCGCGTGCTTAAGAGGCTGTCTCCGTAAAAGCGGTCCGGTCGATCTGGTTTGAAAAATAGATTTCGCTCGTTTCTTGTGTTGCAAGACTTTCGTGTGCTTATACTAAAACCACAATCCGCTTGATCGGATCATTTAAATTATTAGGGTATCCTTGGTTCACCCGCTCTGGCGCCCTATATCGAGGCTTCAATTTCACTCAACTTTGAAGATCAATTTATCAAGAACTAACGAAGCCTGTGCAAAACGAAAACGAAAGCCAGTCACTTCATGTCTTTTGAATACACAAAGGGGACTTTCATTATATGACGGTACCAGCGAGACTTTAAAGGCACCCCTGTCATACAGCCTGATCTGACAAGCGAACACCGATCAACTTCAAACTCTATTTATGAAAAAGTGAGGCGGTCTTTTTCAATAAAAAAAAACGCAGCTGGAAAGTAAGTACCATACTGTTGTGTAGGGGCGTCAAAAGGAGAGGAATAGTCCTGTCTTAAGACTCAACATTTAATAACATCGGTCAATATGGCGGAAAACCAACACAGACTAAGCACATGGTCACAATTTACCCATGATTCTTCTGGGGCTCGTAAAATAATAATTAACAAGATATGACACATACATAATGTCATTGCGGAGAGAAACGGCTTGCGGCCCGTCCTTGCAATTGATAGAATAATTATAGCTCTCTGAAATTGCCTAATTTCTAGTCCACGGATT
>NC_090891.1:1674401-1676901 GCF_036669925.1 Montipora capricornis | reverse complement strand
GCAACTTGGATACCTAAACTTGATTTGTTCCTTCAGGGATCCAGTGGTTGGGCAGTAGATGAGATCGTCCCTTTCTTGTAAAACCATGGAGCGAAAGGTAAGGTAAGCCAAGCTGAAGCCGTTGAAACAGGGTTTATTCCCCTTCAATTGACCTGCAATGCATTTAAATGTATTTTTCGTTTATTTAGGGTTGTTTTAGGTGTATCTGCGTGCGAGGTTGGTGCAACGCTCCATGTTAACGAGTCTTTCAATGTGGAGCCAAAACGTGGAGATTGCCGAATAGTCCAGGCACTTTATCGCCAAAAGTCGGTCAACCTGCCACTAATTGCAAAAGAATTTTTTTTGATGGTTTTTGGTCCAGGGACATGTCCTCTATAACATATCAAAAGTCCCCGAAAATCCGAGTGGGGGAAGTTGACAAAAGTTTTTTTAGAGCCCTGTACTACTCAGCATGCAAACGAAGTTGTATTTACTATCTGTTGTGAGCCTGTTGTTTTGCAGGAGCTTAAAGCCAAGTGCAGCATGGGCTAGCAAGGATTGAGAGAATTTATTGTGTTTTCTTCCAAGGTAAATGCATCCGTTTCCGATTGAATGAAATAACTGTTCTTTATAACATTCTTAAATCAGAAAAATGAAGTAAAACCTTTAGAAAATGTCGTCGATGGTTGGCTATCCGAGTGAAGTATTTAGCGACTCAAGTGTTTAAAGATAACCTCCACTAAAACAACAAAATAACTTCAAAACGCAGAACGTAATGTTGACGATTAAAATTGTTCAAACTTTTTCCAATGAAAGTGTTTGTATCCGAAAAAAATGAATTTCAAAAACGCTTGGTTTGACCGGGTGCCGCAATTTTGAATAATTGTGACGTGTCGTGGTTGCCCTATTGTTCTGACACAGAGAGCGTTTGTTCTGGAACAATAGGGCAACCGTGACACGTCACAATTATTCAAGATGGCGGCGCCCGGGAATCCGAAACAAGCGTTTTTGAAATTTAATTTTTTCGAATGCAAACGCTTTCATTGGAAAAAGTTTGAGCAACTTCAATTGTAAACATTATATATGTTTTGTGGTTAAAAGTTATTGTGTTGTTTTAGTGGAAGTTTTCTTTAAGGCTTGACCACCCTAATTATTATGGTTATTTTTATTTGAAGGGAAAGCATTTGTCCAGGGCCTATAAACTTGTCAGGCAGTTAGTTATCGGTATTATTATAACTTTTCCAAAATGTTCTGTGTCACATTCTTGTCACGTGACCCGAAATCGACTTATAACAGCCGCCATATTTACCTTTTGGGACAACTGTTGGCCAAAGTCAATAATAGCACTTGTGAGGTACAGAGGAAAGGAGAGTGTCAGTGAGGATTTTGAATTGCAATAAAAATTGTTATAATTTAGAATTCCTCCACGCTAAACCTGCACACAATTGCAAAACATCTCGCACCTGAGAAACCCAGGAGCCCATGACTCAGCTAATGGGAAAAGTAACCTATTCTCTTTTGGTTCATGGGTCAATTGTATTTTCTAATTTTACGCATTCAGATTTACCTTATGCAACCTCGGGTTGCTTTAAAAATATATTTTGCTCGTCAATAATACGTTCGGGAACCGGATTTTATTTTTATTGATGTCATTCTAATCTAGAATTCAAATTAGGCCTGTTTAGAATGCCTTTATTATTTTTCAGCAACTCAATCTCGTACCCAGAGTCCTCGGGCTTTTTGGTCAGCGGGTGAGCGCCCGGAAAGACTCTGGATTGGTCGCTTGCATGACAATAACAGTCCGACAGGAAGTTGCTAAGTAGTTTGGAAACCCCAGAATTTGGAGGGGGATTCAAAATCTAAAACTAGTTTTCAATGCTGTTTGTTTTTTCTACCTCATATATATAAAAATCACGGAAATAATGAAACGACGGGGTTTGAATTATGTCTAATACCGCACGGGAATTTTCCCATGCTGCCTAAAACTGTTGCTGTTGCAAAAGTACTTTGGGAAAACATTTCATCAGTCTCTTTGAGGAGAAATCCGTGGAAGAAGGTCTTGTCGAAGCCTTTCAGAATTACGGAAACATAAAATGGTAGTAGAAGAGGACATTGGTGTCGTTTGCACAAAAATTTTTCGATCGTTTTGCTTGCACGATGGTATTCTGAACGATGGACTGCACGCTGAAACACTAAAAATACACTTACCGAGAGCGTGAGAAGTTTCATCTTCACTTGCTCTTACAGCAAGCCAATGATCATTTCTCCAGTTTCTTTGAGGATGTGCAAGGCTAAATTTTTTTTCTCGAACGCTTTCAACCCACCATTTCTACTATTTACGTTTTTCGCTTTTCTGTTTCCATTTAAACTCAAGCATGCGCAATAAGACCGGAACCCACGTTTTCTGCGAAAATGGAGTTCATTATCCCAGAGTCTTTCCGGCTGCTCACCCGCTGACCAAAATGCCCGAGGACTCTGGGTTACGAGAATGTCAGCAGCCAGTAAAGGCCCGCTTGGTCTA
>NC_090891.1:1636901-1666901 GCF_036669925.1 Montipora capricornis | reverse complement strand
GTTTAGTATAAGCACATGGAAGTCTTGCAAAACACAAGAAATGAGCGAAATCTATTTTCCAAACCAGATCGACCGGACTGTTTTACGGAGATAGCCTCGATCTTAAGGATCTTAAGGATGAAGGCTGGCTTTTACTGCTGACATAAGGAAAACTACAAGCTACATACACGCAGACGCATTTAATTTGTTTAAATAGTCTTTTGTTCTGGACCGTGACTAATGATCAAAACTCTACTGAGTTCGCTTTGAACTGGAGTATCTTGCTTGTGCTTATGCTTAGGTCGCTCGTGAAAAGAAGAATTTTAAAGGCCCACCTACTGTCCTTCAACTGACAGGCTTTTCGACCGTTTAGTTTCGCATTTGTTTTCGTAGCGATCTGATTGGATAAATTTCAGCTTTAGCAGGAACGCAATCATTATGCCTGTCGGTTGAGGGTGTTAGGACAGTGGAGTAAATATTATGTACTCAACAGAATATTGCATTTCTGATTAGTCAATGACAAATGCATAAAGGTTGCAGAGTACAATACGGAAGTTGCTATGGAAACACAGCGACAGAGTAATTAATAAATAAAAAACGTATGATCGTGCATTTCTTTAACCTGCGATCAGCCCCATTTTTAGAATCGCTGGCTCATTTGTTTTCCTGTGTCGTCGCTTGCCAACCACACAGTATGTACCGCGCTAAACTAAAATGGAGCCTGGTCGCAGGTTAGCATTTCTTGATTTATGGTCACTCGTGACGTTTTCAACTCGCCGACGGCTCGTGCAATTTTGCGAACTTGCAAAGCATCACTCATGCTCATAAACCCCGAAATGCGCCAGAAAGTTCATACGATTTGCCATACTGGTCAGCCATCCAATGAACACCCCTCTCAAACAGGGCTTCGCATGGGTGACAACGAAATTCGTACGCTTCAAATGCTTAGAATGTTGTTTTTCCCTCGGGAAATCACTCGCCTATTTAAGCCATAACTTTCCTCGGGCTCACGGCGCTCAACATGTGTTTGGCTTAAGTCCTCCATTCTCGGAATTTCTCTCTTACTAATAGGTCTACACGTTGTCTAGATTCTGCAATTCTGTTATGTAATATACTCAAGAATTCTGAAAAAAAGAAAATTACAATACTTGTACATGTTACTGAAGAAAATACGAAAACAACACATGCCATTTCAGGGCCGTGGCCAGAAAAAAGTTATGACTGACGCAATGCCGTCCATGGTTAAATTCTCTTTGTAGGTATTTTAGGTGTTCATGATGAGGTACATTACAAACGGACAACTCTGGAATCACACTTTATTTTTAAAAAAATCACCAAAAATGACTTGACCAAGTGCCTGTGTTTGCCTCATAGTGGCTACGGTTCTGCATTTTAATATGCAACAGCAGCGAAGAGGATTGAGTGGTTTTATCTACAGAAGTTAATCCTGACATAACAATCAAAGAATTAATTAATGGGTCCTTAGCTCCAAAGGTATAATTGAGAAGTACTCCTTTTTGTCCGCCATGCAGCATTTCGTTATTCCACCATTGTTTGTTGTGTTTCTAAAGATTGGTTGCAAAGTTGCAAAACAACCGTAAATCGATTTCACATAGTAAGGGGACTTGGAATTTGAATTCATTTTGTCAAAATAAGTTCTTTTCTTTCAATTAATCACTATGTCCGCTGGCCACGTGATTTAAAACGATCGACGGATGCTTTTAAATGGAACCTCCACTAAAACAAGAAAATAACTTTAAACCACAGAACATAATGTTTGCGATCAAAACCTTTTGACAACGAAAGCTAATAAATGAGTTTCAGCAACCGCAACACGTCACAGTTATTCAAGATGGCAGCACCCGGGAAAATTGAAAGTGAAAATAAGCGATTATGAAATTGATTTTTTCCGATACAAAGACTTAAAAAAATGAATGTCGAGCATATTTGATTGCAAACATTGTTTTGTTTGGTTGAATTTATTCCATAGTCGGAGCGGAGGTTCCCTTTAATAGGGTTTACAATTTACGTCTTTGATGGTAATATGTAAATACGGCTGACTGTTTTATTTACCTTGTTATATAAAGACTGCTGCCCCGGCATGGGCTTTTAACAGCATTTTTCAGTAAGTAAATCCCTTGATCTAAGTTAAGCTTTTACCATGATATACAAGAAAAAGTCATTAATCCTTGTTTCGCTTTATCCTAAGATATCTTGGCTTAGGAAGGTGACCTCGGGGATATTTTGGGTGTCTTGCATTTTGCAGCGACAGTACTTATTAATTATTTTGTTTCTAATTTGTTGTTATTTCCTGACGTCATTGCTACCTTAGTCTTTGGTGGCGCATCAATTAGTAACTTCCTGCTTAGTCTATAGGACTTAGCCAATATTTATTTCGATTGTACGGCTTATCCCCCTTGTTTTTCAACTTCATAGTCATACATTCTTAACCGCAGAAGATACTAAGATGCAAGAATGCACTCAACTAAATTCGACTAAACTGGTCAACTAATAGTTTATTATCACACGACAAAGTAAATTCGCTTATGAAATTGTTCTTGTAACACCAATACCACGAGATTTTGAAAAGAAGGCGAAAACATCACTTGAAAACTAAACTACTTAAATGTATGCCACACGTGCAGCACGGTTTTTGTTCTAGTTTAGAACTGATTACAATACCATTTGTTTTTTTCAGTCGTAGCGTTGCAGTTAATGGCCGTCTTCGTTGCTTTAGCTCCTCCTAGGTGACTTTTATAGCACTAACTTTGAAACAGACTATCACAAGGCACCTTTCAATCATTTCCAGTCAAAAGTAAATAGTTTACGGTACTTAAGATGTCAATCCTGGTCAGTCAATTGGTTGATACTCAGCTCAGTTTATTTCGGCAATCTTGACTCGCTCATTGCATCAGTCTTGAGGTGATCTATATCAGCATACAAAGTTGCAAGGCTCGCTCTATTGATTTTTCCGTTACTCTTTTCTGGAGAGTGACTTAGATCCGCGTATATGACACCATGGTATGGGGCAGGCATCTTTAAGGAAAATAGTAGCATTTGATAGAGTTTTCATAAAATATTGCTAGCAAAGATGACTTCGCGCGCGCTTATGTTGAAGACCCAAAGAAGATCTGGATTAAGAGGATGTTGAGGGGTGCAGTTAACTTCGAAAGTTTCTCCTCTTAAAAGGAGGTAACTGAGAAACCATGTTAAGCTGCCTTGGTAAATTTTATATGCAAATGCATTGAATTCCCAGGTAAGGACTTTTTAAAAACCTTAGGACCCCTGTCACAAGTCACATCTCTTGTTCATATACTCTGCAAAACTTAAAAGAATCCACAAACGCAAAAAAAAAAAATAAAAAAATAAAAAAAATTGAAAAAGAATAGTGCATTGAGTTCCGTGTGTTAGGGTTTAACCTATTCTAGTAGTGGCATGCTCACCTTCAGACTAGACTTGACGGTTATTATGCAAATGAGATTAGGACGTAGATGGCGAGAAATTCAAATTTTGAATGAGATGCGTGTAGTGATGCTACATGTAAAAGTAATTTTTACTGGGCATGTAGGGAAATTTACGTCATGGATTTATATCCTAAGCTCATTTGCATAATAACCGTCAAATCTGGTTTGAAGGCGAGCATACCACTACTTATTCTCCTCAGATACAGTGTATATGTCTTGGCAATGATATCTGAAAAATATGAGTAGAAGCAGAGGAAGTCAAGAGGACTTGTCGAGTGCTGGAATCGAACACCAGGATTAGAATGGAGTTGACAGCGCCATAATGTTCAAATTTGTTCAAATAATCAAGCAGCTTCATCTCCATTCTAAGGATATTTATTAGCCTCTATCAGGGTGTAATCCGAGCGGCGGGCAGCAGCTCCATCAATGTGGTCTGGGTTCGATTCCTCGAAGGAAAGGAGCGTTAAGTGTCTAGTTGTTTTAGCGATGGAGCACTAATTGAGGACACTGTCAGCTGAAATTAACAATAACGCAAATCAAGTCAAATGTTGGTTTTTGAGGAGAGGGGAAAACCGGAGTACCCGAAGAAAAACCTCTCAGTGCAGAGTAGAGAACCAACAAACTCAACCCACATATGACGCTGAGTCTGAGTGGAATCCGGGCCACAATGGTGGGAGGCGCGTGCTCTCACCATTGACTATGTTTGTTGGTTCTTTACTCTGCTCCGGCCGTCCGGTTTTCCCCTCTCCTCAAAAACTATGTATTAAAGGGGCTAGGTCACGCAACGTTGAAAAACGTCGGCCCACCTTTTTTCAAATTTATATCAGTCTATATCAACATGTACAAGTACAAGGAAAGGTTACGTTTTATACAAACGTTGGCCGTGTAGCACTTATATTTTAAACAGAATTAACTGAAGAGAGTGAGTGTAACGTGAAGTGCTAGATTTCTATCCCATATGAACCATGTGAGCGTTAGCCCTACTGATGGAACTGGGCCCACACAAGGACAGAGAAAAACTCTGACCAGGGTGGGAATTGAACCCACGACCTTCGGGTTAGATCTCCGCCGCTCTACCGACTGAGCTACAAGGTCAGACGGGAGCAGGCCGTGGGAACTGAAGATGTTAAAGTCACGGCAATTTAACATGTACAAGTACATGTTCTCTGTCCTTGTGTGGGCCCAGTTCCATCAGTAGGGCTAACGCTCACATGGTTCATATGGGATAGAAATCTAGCACTTCACGTTACACTCACTCTCTTCAGTTAATTCTGTTTAAAATATAAGTGCTACACGGCCAACGTTTGTATAAAAGTAACCTTTCCTTGGACTATATCTTCATACTCCTCCATTTCCCTTTCGGAGGGAAGCCAATCAAGACGCTTTCTCAATTGGGTGCAGTTTTTCTGTTGTTGATCTACTTGTCGTCTCTTCGTGTTCGAGGCTTAAATAGGAAAGAAAAATGATAATTTAGCAAGGTGCTTGTAAAGAATTGTAGCGATGTGTCTCTCACCTTTTAGAGGTCCGAAACTAGAGAAACCTAATGGTATTAATTAACTTGCTTTTCTCAGTGCAGTGTATATATGCAGCCAGGTGGACCCTAACACACTACACTGGTAAGGTTTTACGTAGGCTTTTACCAGAAAGTCAAAGAGTCTCTGCATCACATAAGTGGTCGAGGACACAAAATGAGTACTACTGACCATGGCCAGTTCTAGAATAGCTATTTTAACGGGATCATTTTTAATCACAGATTAGCAGTTTAGGTGGCAGTTGATGGCTGCTGTAAATACGTTTTTTCTTCTAAGCGCAAACTCCAATTGGATAAAAGGTTTGTTACTATAGGTTTAACATGCGAAATTAAAACTGTCAGCAATTTTGGGCCCGCATGACAAACGTAGTTTTTCTCGTGCCAGTCCGAAGGCCTCGGTATGACTTTCACATTCGCCAGAGTTCGTTGTCATTTTCTGTTGTTCATGTAATGTTTGCACATAGTTTATTGGTTTCGCGCCTTAGCAAACGGGCCGTGAGAGATATGTGCAGGAGAACGCCATCTTGTTTTAAGCAATATTCTTATAAAATTCAGTGTGATATTAAAAGCCACCAGTTATGATTTTACATGGTGTCAGAAGCGAGATAAACCCTTGAATATGAATTTAGCTGGATGCAATATCCTCAAATGGATTGGAAGGCCTAAAACGTACCGGAAAGGTGGAAGCGTTTTCGGCAACACTTGGAATTTATGTTCAGTATCCCGCTTTCCAGTAAGAAAAGGGGGAAAAGTGCAGCTATTCCCTCATATGGTGCGGTGAGAAAGGGCGAGATATCGTCAATACGTGGTCACGTATCAGCTAAGAGGATAAGAAGAAACTCAAGACTTACGAGCGGTTTGAAGGACATGTTGAACCCAAAACAAACACAGTATTTTGTGAATACAAATTCCGCAACCGCGTTCAAAGCGAAGTGGAAACAGTGGAGCAGTTCATAACGGATCCAAAACTGTTAGCCAGGGATTGTGCTTTCAAAGATCCAGACGAAATGATCAGGGACAGGATTGTGTTTGGCACAAATTCTCACAAAATTCGAGAAAAGCTGATAAACCAGGGCAAAGATTTAGCCCTCGATAAGGCTGTCGAAATTGCACGAACATACGAACTATCGAGGCCACAGTTGAAATCAATGGCGCAACACAGCACTGAAGCAATCCATTCCATAGGTGACAGCCAGCCATACAGAAAGAGATTTTCGAGCACACCTTCGAAGGAAAGAGCACAATCATTTGGCAAATGTGGAGATTTGCATGCAAGAGAGACTTTCATAGGTTCTGCTATGGGGAAAACATATCGCAAATGCAGAAAGGCAAATTATTTTGTTAGAATCTGCAAGACGGGTAGCAAAGGGATACAAGAGGTAAGTAGACTAGCCTCCGAACAAGTGACAGTTTGTTTGTTGAAACCATATCTGGAGACATTAGGTCCTCATGCTCAAACCAAGACTTCGTGGATATTGAGGTAGGCCAGAACAATGAAACAGTAAATTTCAAGTTTGATACGGGTGCACAAGTGAATGTGATTCCCTTAGAATTATTCCATAAAGTAAGGTGTGACAATTCAGAGGTAACTACACAAAAACTGTGTGGATATGGCGAAAAACCTCCAAGGTGGAAGGGAAGTGCAAGTTATCTTGTCAGTACTAAGAAAGAAAAAAAAATGCTTGAAGTCTATGTGGTATCCACACAAACACCACCAGTCTTAGGGTTAACATCGTGCCTCTCCTTAAAGCGGATCAAGTTAATATTATCTGTGGAAGAAATGCAAAACCTTGGGCACAACCAAAACGACATGATAAAAGAGCACAGTGACGTGTTTGGGGTTTTAGGGACTTTTCCAGGGGTGCATAAAATTTACCTTAAACCTGACGCAGTGCCGGTCATACTTTCCGCATGTAGAATCCCAGTAGCACTCAGAGACAAGCTAGGAAGGGAACTCAAGAGAATGGAGGACCTTGGGCGGTGATAGTCAAAGTAGGTGAGCCAACAGACTGAGTGAATTCGATCGTAACGCAAGAAAAGCAGTGAACAGGCGCATTACGAGTGTGTCCCGATCCCAGATACCTAAACTACGCCATCATGCGAGGACATTACCCATTGCCAACTCTGAAGGATCTAACTCTATTGCTATCAGATGCTAAATATTTTAGTGTATTAGACTGGATATTGGCAAATTAAGCTTGATGATGAGAGCTCAATGCTAACCACTTTTAACACACCATTTACCGTCTAGCCGATGTAACCTCCGAAGAAACAATGGTGGTACTCTCCTTTCACAACTAGAAAGATTGACCAGTAACTCACTTGGTGAGCGGGCATTTTCGGGGGCGGTTCCAGAGCTTTGGAATGAACTTCCACTCGAGCTGCGATCCTCTACTTCTGTTGACATTTTCAAATTCAAACTGAGAACATTTTTGTCAAGAAAGGCTTAATTTTACTATGTATATAATTTTACTTTCCGATTGGCTTCGGGAAATCACTTACCTCTCAAGCTAGTCCAGGTGTGTGCTCTCGTTTGGCTTCTCGCGGTTTTGTAAGGCGTTTTTATTATATGACTAGCTCCGTCAACTGGCAAGGTGAACCAAATCCCGCGCTGTGATTGGCTACCCGAGCAGGCAAGATGGAGCTATCTTGCCCGCTAGGGATTTCTTGCTTGGTCTCGCAAGATCAAAGATCATTTTTCGGTGTTTTATCTCATATCATAAATCCTTTATTGACCACGCTTTTTCGGTCAAGATGGCTGTATATTGGCCTCGTTCTTTGTTTTGCGTGTTTATGGACCTCGACTTTGTCTCGGTCCATAAACTCGCAAAGAAAGAACTTGGCCAATGTCCAGCCTCTTGACCGAACAAGCTTGGTCAATAACCCATATGTACGTGCACAAAATTCAACATCGGAGTTTCAAATTTGGGTCTTAATTTTCATATTCGACATCGAAGTTTTATATCCAACATTGAAGGCTTGAATTTTACATCGAAGTAAATATATAAGACGAATGTACGTATACTGTAGGATTGGTAGGTTATGTCGCACATAAATTGACTTCAGCACCCGTGGTTTCGGGTCTACTATTGGGACACAGTTCGGCTGTGTCCGCAAAATTATGAAAATCGCTGTAAACTGTTGACGATTAACCTGCAAAGCTTTCCTGTAATTTTAGACTTCTCCATTTGCCTTTTGCATTTGTAGCAAATAATCGCACTTAGGCCTTGCTCTGCTCGCACAGGCAAATCTACTGCTTTTGAAAATATTTCTGCCATTGTTTCGATAGCATCTTTGACATTAAAAAAGTTATATTTACCCCTGCCAAATACCGCTGGATTTCGTTCCCAATACCGAAAATATACATCGTGATGTGACTAATGTAAACAAAGTAACATGACCCAGCTCGCGTGCGAAGAACCGGTTAACTGAGTTTCAGAACGCGTCCGTTTTTTCGATTTCAATCAATCCGGGCATGGAAGTGAGGTTCTCAACGGTTTGAACCAGTGGCTTTTTCTCTCCGCCTCGCTTCTCGCTATTCCGTCACTCTAGGTGACAAAAAACCACTGGCACCCAGCCTACACCGTAGGAAAAAAGTGGGGTGCAATAGCCCCCCCTCCCCAGCCCCTCCCTCTCCGCGGCCTCCGGATAGACGTCCCCCACAAACCTGGGAAGAATATACCAGTTACTGATACGCTTTCCCGATTGTATCTAAAGGACACCGATGACACCCATGAGGTTTTTGATGCCCAAGCCCATGCCATGATGACCTCTCTGCCAATCTCTGACAACAAAATCTCAGAGCTACAGGTCTGTACAAAGGAGGACGCCGATCTACAGCAGTTGAAGTAATCGTTGCATGTAACCCCGTTAAATCTGGCTAATCAATGCTTTTAAAGGATTAACTTAATTGAGAAGAAGAAAGCGAATGATACTTCAAAAAAGTAAAAACAAAAACAAAAACAAAAACAACAACAACAACAACAACAACAACAAAATATCCGCCCCTAAATAGTTAACGGTAGTCTAGGCGGGTGGCGGGCGTTGATTGAAATCATCCTTATTGGATGGCTAGATCAAATAAATTAGTGCCCCAAGTCAGTCATACCACACTGGAATTATAGAGCTAACAGGATGGACGTGAGTTCAAATGCGAGAGAATTGTCATTCCCTCCACTCTTAGAGGAGAGATGCTGAAACGAATTCAAATGGGACACATAGGAATAGTAAAGTGCAAAAGACATGCAAAGGAAGTGATGTTCTGGCCAAACATGCCTGGTCAGACAGAAAGACATGGTCTCAAGCTGTCTAACTTCCTCGGAGTTTTCACAGATCTCCTTGTGGTCGACTACCACAGCAGATATTTTGACCTAGAACGAATGCCCAGCACCACATCCGCAGCAGTGATAAACAAGATGAAAGCCATCTTTGCACGATTCAGTATTCCTGGGAAGCTGGTATCCGATAACGGACCCCAATTTGCTGCTGAACATTTCACCCGATTTGCCTATGAGTGGAACTTCCAACATGTGACTACCAGTCCTATTTACCCACAAGCAAATGGATTATTGGAAAGATCGGTTCAAACAGCAAAACCCTTGGCCCCAGGACTCTTCCCTCAGTCCCCTCAGGAGTATAGGAACACTCCAATAGATGGATTATCTTCTCCTGCTCAGTTCTTTGTGAGCAGAAGACTACTTGCCTTGCTCCTGACAACCAGAGACCAGCTAAAGCCAGAAATCGTAAACCCCAAGATGGCCAATGAGAGACGAAGTCTGAAACAAGCCTCCCAACGATACTATTACAACAAAGGCACTAAACAGCTACAGCCCTTAAAAACTAGGGACCTGGTCTACAACCAAACTAAGTCAAGAACTTGGAAGCCTGCTACAGTCCTGCAAAAAGAGAACACCCCCAGGTCGTACACAGTTCGCACGAATGATGGAGGGCAGTACAGGTGGAAGAGAAGATTCCTCCTAAAGGCAAACAACAAATCATTACAAAAGCCAGATTCCTCCAGTGACCAAGAGCCATGCAGTCTTGCTCGTGGGAGTGCCACAGTTACTGCGTAAATTGCCTCCAGTGTCAATCTCACTTTTAGGGAACGAAATAACATCAGTTCCCGTGGCGAAGGACCTCGGCGCCCTCATCGACCAATCCTTAACTTACAACGATCATGTTGCCAAAACCTCTAATTGTCTGTTTAAATTAATACAGATTAGCAGAATTAAGCACCTTCTGGACAGAAAGTCTCTTTTATTCGTGATGAACGCTTTTATTGGTGATGAACGTTTTTAGTAAACTGTTCTATTGCTCAACTGTATGACTGCTTTTTGCACAGGCCCTAGCGACAACCTTTTGCACGTTATTCACTCTGAATGGTGTTGTTGAATGGAGTAGTTAACCTTGCAGGATTCCGGCGAACAATTTGAAACGTCTTTTACTGAGAAATAGAAAACGTAGGGTGTTTGCATGGAAAATAGCCTCTCGACAAATAAGTGTAACAAGACGTGTTAGTGAACTAGAGTTACTCATAAACTTGTGGCTCTTGGTGCGCACCCTTTATTCCCCTTCCTTCGTGCTCCGTTTTTTTACGGGTATTGCAGCTACACGGATCAAAGAAAAGTCGAAACAGACCTTGATCAAATGAGACGAGCATTGAACTGGCGATCTCCAGCTCAAAAGGTCCGGTACTAACCGCCTGAACCACGCCTGATATAAAGATCATTTTTGCGCTTTTTTTTATGTCTTGTCTGTCATACGAAATGACAAAGAGTCTAAAGGGCATAAATAGGCTCAAAGGCATTAAGGGCGTGTTCTTTTGGGGCTATTCCGGAATAGGAATACTCCGAATATACGGTAATCGTGTTCTTTTGGGAAAATTCGGCAGATGCGTTCTTTTGGGAATTGGTATTCCTTGTATTCTGTTATTCGTAATCCGGAAAAAGAATAACCGGAATAGTCCCAAAAGAATGCGCCCTAAGTCTCTTACTCAGCTAAACAAAGAAGAGCAATAATATCCACAGAGTAAAAACAGTCACGACAAAACTTCCGCATTGAATGAAATTTTAAAACCTTTTAAATTGGGTTGGTACCTCGCCTCCAAAGCGATCGTTGTCCATGGAACAGATCTCGTGTAGTCTGCAATCTCAATAGAGTGTTTTCACTCATGTGATCAGTAACCTTGTTTTTCCACCGAAACAAAAGAAAACATTTGCATGATAATAGAGCTCAATTCCCGGGGGATTAGTTGGGTACACCAGCATGGCCGCTGTGCCTTTGTTTAGGGACACCAACATGGCCACCATGACATCATGTGAAAACACTCTATTCTTGGCCGGGTTTTTTTTTTCAGGCACGCGAAGCGCGCCAGCGGAAAACCATGGGTAAAATTTGTTAGGAAATCTATCCATACGAGAAATTTTGGTTATGACGTCAGCGTACGCTCGTCCGCTCGCCCTCCCGTTCAGACTGTCGGGGTGGAGGTGGGGAGGCAGGACATCCTCTGGAGACGGGTGAGTTAGGCAATTTTCCTTTGCGGAAAATCGTGTGGCAGCGTTGCATTTGGCAACCGGCGTTTTTGTGGCGGGAAATCATATTAGTGACGAGCAACGGGATAAAGAACAGGACAGAGCAAGAGAGAAGAGGCAACGAAATTTGAGAAATTTAAGCAAAGAAAGCCACGAGAGAAGCCGAGGAAGGAGAAGAGAAAGTCCTAATTAAGAACACTGAAAGCTGAGAGAAATAGAGCGAGAGGCAAAACACTTTACAACGGTTAGCATTCAGGTAACGTTTTCCTTCTTAATGCATGCTTCGCTGCCTCATATTTTGTAATACTCGCTAAAAGAACGAAGAAGGCATAAAAACGTTCTCAATTCCTTGTTGACAGAGATTCTGGCATATTTCAGCAATCACATTTATAAGCTTTTTGTGAGAAATGGCTCTCCAGTTGTGAGCTGCCTTGCTTTACTGTGAAATTGCGGTCGAGCAAGCAAATTTACTACTCTTTACCTTGACTTTTCAATTAGTAAGATTTTTGCTGTTGTTCCAAACTGAAGAGAGAGAGGGTAAAGATTATCAGTCAAACGAAAAAGGTTGTGAAAGAGATTACTGTGCATGTCATTTCAGTTTTAGTCGTTGATTAAAATTGTTGGTTATTGTTTGAAAGGCCTGTTTGTTTACTGCTGTCAGCTCATAGGTGTTTGATCGCTGTAAACTGTATACCGGCAGTAATGACGATTAATTTTGTACTATCTGCAAAAGCATAATTATTTCCATATACAATATATTGCTTTCCGGGGTTAGAAATGGAAGCTCGACTCTTGGGTTTGGCTAATTCTACATATTAAAACAATTATTCCATGATGGGATGACGAATAACCACCAAAACAGGCGCGTAGCGCCGACTTGGCTATTACCAGTCTCGTATCCAACAAACGGGAATAGAATAAATGTTTTATTAAATTGTCATTAAATTCTGAAAGATTGGACACTTGGAATCCGTTTCCAGACTGGCACTTGACGTTATCAGTTTCCATATTAGGTTATTAGGTACATGAGCTGATAACCGAGATTGAAAGAACCAATCAAAAAGCTAGAAGCGCAATATCCGAGGTCGGAAATTTAATAAAACAATTTATCTGGGAGTTTCTAAGATCTTAGGAATGTATACTTGACACATTGATAAAATCTGACGCAAGTTCGGAGGACTTTGTTCGTAACAGCAGCCAGCGTGTTAGTTCTTACAATTGTAACTTTCCCAGCCAAGTAGTTCATCAACAAAATCACTTGAGAGATTGCCATAACTAGGAGAGAAAAGAAATCTTGCAGCTCTGTTCTGTGGCTTCTGATGTTTGTTGCATTATGCCTTTCTAATATGCCCTATACAAGACTACATGCCCTATACATGACTACAGTAAATAAAATAAGGAAATCACAAGTTTCTTGTACATAGCTCATACTGCAGACATTTTGCACAAAGTATGCTCTTTCGGGGTTAATACGAATTTTGTCTTAGCCTTTGGTAGCTCTTACGCGGGTGCGATTCGCAGACTCGGCGTCATATGTTGGGTGAGTCTGTTGGTTCTGTACTCTGCACCGAGAGGTTTTCTCCGGGTACTCCGGTTTCCTCTCTCCTCAAAAACCAACATTTGACTTGACTTACGTTAATTGCTAATTTCAGTTTACAGTGGCCCCATTTAGTGCTCCAGTGCTACAATGACTAGACACTAAAATAAGGTTACTTTCGTTTTCTTTCCTTCTTCAGTGTCATAATTTCGTGACTTTGTATAATGAGTAGTTTGTGATTTCTTTTCCTTGCGTGGCGATTGTGACACGAATTGAACACACTGTAGCATAACCCAGTAAGCCTTATTCTCGTTCCCAGAGCCCTCCGTTTCTATTGGTCACATGGTGGCGAAACGAAAGACTCTGGACGCAGACAATTGTCCGTAAATCTCGCACATCCGGCATGGAATGCGCACTTCTTTCAACTTTCAATAATCGTGAGTGAGGAGAGAGAAGATACTACTACTACTACTACTACTACTACTACTACTACTACTACTACTACTACTACTACTACTACTACTACTACTACTACTACTACTACTACTACTACTACTACTACTACTACTACTACTAATAATAATAATAATAATAATAACTAGTTATAGCTGTCGCTAAAGTGCCAACGAGTCAAGCTTGCGTGATCTGGCGCCTGGCGGCTGCAAACATCACGCGGCGTACTCGTGCGGCACTCTCATTGGTTATCGCTACGGTCAACATTTCATCGCTTTGGTCTACATTACAGCTTTTGGTCTACATTACACTCAAATTTGAAGCGCTTCTGAGATTTCTTCCGGCTAAAAATCTTCTCGCGGCTCTATAAGCTGCCGCCTCGCCAGGCCTTCTGTCTTCAGAAGGCCTGACTCGTTGGCAATAATAATAATAATAATAATAATAATCTTCTTATACAGCGCTGTTTTTCTGCCGAACTAACAGCGCTTTACAAAAATTAGTCATTAGGAAAAACTAAGTAATATAAGTTATAATAATAATAATAATAATAATAATAATAATAATAATAATCCTCCCCAGCACGATGGTTAGAAATGGGTGTTTTTCCTCCCACATGGCTCATTAGAGACACATAGATAATTATGAAATATTCTGAATGAGACGAAATGTGGCAGGAACATAGTAAAAGAAAGTCCACATGTATTAATGGTAGTTTTATACTTTTGATTGACAGCATGACATCATTAGTGACGTTGAAACATTGCCCTAAAATTTGGAATTAATTATTTGACTTAAATAACTTTATAAATAAAATCTGTAAAAAAATGGAGCTTTCTGGTGAAAACCGCTCTTAAATCCGTTAAATTGATGCAAAGTTAGAGCTAATTAAAGAAATTCAAATTTCCCGCCAAACATATGGAATTAACCATATATGGTCAAAGTTTAGGGGTATTTAACTCTAGCTTATTAAACGAAACAGTAAGGAAACTGTGCGAACTATGCATAAAAGCAAATTTGTAGTTTTTTGAATTTTGGACATGGGGTGTCAGGTTGCAGGTTACGTCATTTCATACCATGTTGACGTCATATTTACGTGTTGATGACGTCACAAGTGAAAATACCTACAGAGTCCCAAATTCCAAAAACTACAAATTTTCTCTAGTGTGTTATCCGCTATTTTTTTTTTTAACTTCCATTTATTGTCTTGAACTGGAAACCTCCCTAAAGTTTTACCATATAGGGTAATAGAACAATTAAATTATTTAAATTCCTTCTTTTATTGTCAATCACAAAATAGCTTGTAACTTTGTCCCGTTTTAATGAATTTTAACGGGGTTTTCACTGGAAAGCTTCACTCTGATCACAGAATACCGCTATGTGGTTTTTCTGACGATTTTCTTAAATCTTAATTCTGACACCAAATTTGGAAGTTACTTGTGACGTCACAATGTCCATCACGACTGTCAAACTGCCACCAAAAAATGTAGAATCTCTCAAGCAACAATCCTACAAAGTTTCGTGCCATTTGGAAAATTCTTCATGTCTCTGTGACCTATGTGGGAGAAAAAACACCTATTTCTGACCATCGTGCCAGGATCACTACCTTGATGTGGTGGAGAGGCTTGTGAACCTCTATGATCCTAAAAGCTATGCTGGCTGGAGCTTAAGCTCCTGGTACGGTCACCCAAGCCAGACAGGTCGAAGGGGAGAGGCCAGACAAAATGTGGTCAGAGTGGCTAGGTGGGGCTCATTAACCATGATTGGTATCCTACCTAGGAGATGGGAAACTTCAAAATTAAAATTCCTGCTTTAGAAGCTCTGAACCTTCTCATAAATGATGAAAATGGAAAATAACACATATAGAGAAAACGGCGTAAATAGGGACTGGAACTTTGAGAGAAAGTGCCTCGCCCGGCAAGGTGGTGGGGGAACAGCAGCCCACGCCAGGTCGTCATCAAACTACTGCTATAACTAAATGGAACAAGGAGGTTAATAGAATAGTAATGAGATGCTTCTACATGAGTGAACCATTTAAAAGAGGATACAGGAGAAGGATGCTCGGAATTTGGAAGGAAAGAGGTGTATTTGAGGTTTCTGAACAGAGACTAGCGGATCAAGCCAGAGCGATTCGTACGAATGGATGGCTTTCTGAAGTTGAACCGGAGGAGATCTCAAGAGCAGTAAGCCTAGGAGTAGAAAATGAACAGAACCATAATGGCATGGACGAAAACTTGCAACCGGAGCCGGAAGATAACAACAATCTATCAGGACACTTCGTCTATAATATCGATGAGGTTACCCAAAGAATGGAAAGAGATGGATGTAATAGGGAAAAGATTATCCTAGCGCGAGAAATAATGGAAAGCATGAAGAATGAATCGGATGCGCCCCCCCCCCCCCCCCAAACTTAAGAAACATTGAAAAGGGTAGATTAAAAGGAAAGATTGCGAAAGTAAATGAGATTATACATTATTTGGAAACCAAGGATATCACAGAAACGAACGATCTACTACTTGCGATTGGTCGAGTGGTTGCAAGGAGACTGGGTGTTAAGCGGAATGAGAGGAAACCTAAAACAGAACCATGGTAGAAAAAAAGGATTAAACTCCAGATTTCCCAACTAAGGAAAGATCTTAGTACACTGGAAAGACTTAAATCAGGTGAGCTGCAAAACATTACAGTGCGGGAAAGTCTAGAACGGAGATATTACTTGAAAAAGAAAGGAGTGACCATAGTAATTGAAGAACTGAAACAACGAATATTAGCCAAAACTGCAAAAATCAAACGCTATCAAGAAAGGGTAGACCAGTATAGACAAAACTGAATGTTTTGTACCAATCAAAAACGTCTCTTTGCGATTCTGGAGACGGACGAGAGCGATGATACTACTATCCCAGATAGGGAGGAAAGTAAGAATTTTTGGAGTAACATATGGGATAACCCAGTAGAACACAATGCTAATGCTGAATGGCTGAAAGGATTGGAAAGAAGCCTAAGAGGAATAAACCAGCAGAGTAATTTTGTAATTAATGTAGAAGGAATAAACAAGCAGCTGAAGAAGACAGCCAACTGCCATGGAAAGCTCCTGGATTAGATGGCTTACAGGGATTTTGGCTGAAGAATATATCATGTAGAGAGAGATTAGCCATCCAGTTGCAAGACTGCACTGATAATAATGATACTTCGGCCTGGTTTACTTAAGGACGTACAGTATTGATTATCATGGACAAGGAGAAGGGAAGCATAGCATCAAACTTTAGACCCATAACGTGTCTACCTCAAATGTGGACATTGCTTACAGGAATAATGTCAAACGACCTCTATCAACACCTAGAGAACACAAACTTATTAACGGATGAACAGAAAGGATGCCGTAGGAATTCAAGAGGAATGAAGGATCAATTGCTTATTGATAAGATGATTATCATGAACTGTAAGAGGAGAAAAACCGGTCTTGGAATGGCGTGGATTGATTATAGAAAAGCCTTTGACATGATCCCTCACTCTATGATTTTAAAATGCTTACGCTTATTTGGAGCTGCGGAAAATATGGTCCACTATATAGATAAGAGCATGGGCCAATGGCAGGTGGAGTTGTCGGTAAATGGGAACATCTTAGGGACGGTAAATGAAAGAAGAGGAATCTTCCAAGGAGATAGCTTATCGCCACTGCTATTTGTAGTAACTCTGATCCCGTTATCATTGGTCCTGAGGGAAGTTAAAGCTTGATATGACCTTACGGGGAAGAAGGATCTTGTAAATCACCTCCTGTATATGGATGATTTGAAACTCTACGGAAGAAATGAAAAGCAAATTGATACTTTAATAAATACTGTCCGTATATTCAGCAGTGACATTGGAATGCAATTTGGCATTGACAAATGTGCAGTTCTTGTCATGAAGAGAGGAAAACTGGTTTTGTGTGATGGGATTGAGATGCCAGATGGAAACAGTATCAGAGAAGTAGAAGAATCAGGATATAAATATCTTGGAGTACTAGAAGCAGATGATTTAAAACATGCAGCCATGAAAGAAGTGATATGTAAGGAATACTTCAGACGGATAAGGAAAATTTTAAAGTCAAAGTTAAATGGTGGAAATGTGGTAAATGCAATGAACTCAAGAGCTGTCTCAATAATCAGATATAGTGCAGGAATTGTCGAGTGGACTAAAGATGAACTGAGGAAATTGGATCGCAAAACCAGGAAGTTGCTGACAATAAACAGAGCCTTCCATCCGCAAGCCGACGTAGATAGACTGTATCTGAAAAGAGCAGCGGGAGGGCGTGGATTATTAAGTGTTAAAGACCGTGTGAACATTGAAGTGGGCAGTCTGTTTAGATACACTGGAGAAAGTAAGGAAAGGTTACTTCGTTTCGTATCGGATGAAAATATTTTGGAGGAGGGGCCTACAAAAATAGAAGTGTCTGAAGACAGAATGTCTAAATACAAGAACAAAGCATTACATGGGCAATTTGAGACAGCTACAGAACAAGTAAGGGACCCAGAATCCTAGGGGTGGTTAAAAAGGCGAATACTAAAAAAAGAAAGTGAAGGACTGATAACCGCTGCACAAGACCAAACATTACGGACGAATAGCATTAAAAACAGGATTGATACAGAGGATGTGTCTCCGATGTGTCGGTTATGTAGAGAACGAGAAGAGACGGTAAGTCATATCGTAGCGGAATGTAAGAAATTGGCGCAAAGAGAGTATAAAATGTGGCGACATGATAAGGTAGGCCAAGTTATCGATTGGAAACTCTGTCAGAAATTCAACTCCTGAAGGAGTTATAGAAAACGATCAAGTAAAGGTGTTATGGGACTTCCGAATTCAAACAGACCATCAAATTGAGCATAATAGACAGAAGGCACTGAATTGTGTGGTATAGAACTACAGCATTCCAGTATCTGAAGAAAAACAAATAAAAGAGAAGCGAGAAACATTGGCTTCTGGGCTGACGTGTTGATAATTTTCAAGTTCCCTCACAACTTCTTTTCACCACAAGTTTATGCGTGCCGTCTGAGCGTCTGAAAACTACAATAGTTCGCTGAAGTCAATCCATGTTCGGCGGGGTTAGTATCTGGATGGGAGACCAAAAACAATATACCCCTCAAAACAGAAGCATTGGACCGAAAATTCTATTTTAACGCTAACAAATGCGGACCAAGCAAGGAACTGATTTTGTTAGCTTGCTTTATGCGAAATAAATATTGATGCAAAAGTAAATAAATAGTGGTACAAAGTTTTTGGGAAGAGCAGAAGGAAGTTTTCTGGACGGTCGATCGAGAATAAAATATTTTGTCATCAGCAACAACATTTATGACATGAAAAGAACATTAATTTTTAACCCCGAATATAAAAAGTTACGATCACTGGGAGATTTTTGCTATTGTAATTTTGGCTGCACAAGTAAAAGCGCAAAATCGAAAGTTACATCGGATTCAGAGGGCGCCGTGATGAAGTTACCGCGGTGTGTTTACTCGCGTACTCATCATTTGACACAGATACCGGGTTTTTGTTTTTGTAAGTTTTCTTTTTCTTTCAAGACAAGAAATGTGCGAATTCAACACAAAGATCACAATCGCCCAATTCTTCAGGTTGACAGTCAAAACTTTACTCTCCAAGACAAGGTTATTTATCGCCAGGTGATTCCATCGTTTTGGGGATAGCAGCTGCTTTATTATTCATCAGTGTCAGGTTTTTTTGCCGATTTTGGGGGTCATTTTGTTGAAACTCAAGCAAGCTTCCAACAGACCTGTTTATTTTCGTTACACTATACCACAAAAATGCTCCCGTATCACATTTCAACACACGTATGCAAATTTGTTAAGCTCGAAAATTACACAACATGATATTAAAGTTCACAAAGGCTGGAAATATCTCGGCAAAATCCTTTTCCAGCGAAAAATTAATCAAAACAAACAACATTTTTACTATTAGAGGCAAAAAACCTTCCTATTTCAATTGCGTGCATGCAAACAAGAGATGCAATTAAGTTCACATCAAACCCTTTTCGACTCGGAACGCTGACCGTAAATAATGAAGCACAAAAGCGACAACAACTTTCATTCAAATAATTCTTCACTGTCACATTTCCAAATATTTTACACCTTTGCAGAGTTGAGTACAAAATACCGGTAAATGTAAATTGTCAGACAACTAAGATGCGACTTGAGTAAACACTGTGATGCATATGTTAATTTGTTAAATCATAGTTAGTAACTATGGTTAAATCCATAAAAAAAATTGCTATTTGATTTCCGGGTTTTAGATAATACCAGGTTAGTAAAATATTAGAAACAAAGCTCATTTGATATCCAAAGGTGAAAAATGAACTTGTTGTCGAAGACCATTACTCGTCTCTTAAAATCCAGATATTTATTTTTTCAGCGCTGTCTTGCTCATCCAATTGACGATCCAAATAGAGAAACAACTGAGATAACAGATCCACTATATGGATTCCTTCTCTGTCTTTGTTGAACCCATACTGTGAGTTACCAGAGAACTGTTCATTTGGTTTGATTGTTGTACAAAACACCACACTTGGCAAAATTTTAGGAAGACAGCTCACTTTGATTACGGCTCGACGGGCGACAGATTGTTATCGAAGTCCATTACTCGTCGCTTCTAACATTCGACCACCAGTCTTGTTCAGTATCCAATTCGCTTGCCATTATTGAGCTTCATAAGGGTACATTTGGTTCAAAGATCCACTAAAACGCCATTCGCGTGACATGACTGTCGACTCAATTGCCGGTTAAGTTAATCGTTCTACTGTGTCCACCAGAGAAATCTACGCATTTCCCACTACCCTCTCGATCTTCAGAAAATACGCGTAGAAGGCTCCATGCACAAAGACACCACTTAGCAGGGGAGTGACAGGCAAGACTTTTACCGACACGGAAAAAAAGAAAAAAAAAAAAGAAAACGAAAAAAAACGAGATGCTTCTGTGAAGCATACACTGGGTTGCCTGTGGTACGTGTTGCAGAAAATCAGAGGGCACTGAATTCTGTGGTATTGAACTACAGCATTCCAGTCTCCGAAGAATAACAAATAAAAGAGAAACGAGAAACATTGGCTTCTGGGCTGACATGTTGATAATTTTCAAGTTCCCTCACAACGTCTTTTCACCGCAAGTGTGCCCTCTGAGGATCTGACGGCTTTGTAATACATGTACTAAAATTCACTGAAGTTAATCCCTCTCCGGCGGGGTTAGTGTCAGGATGGGAGACCAAAACAATAAACCCCTCGTAAAACAGAAGCATCTGGCCGAAAATACTATTAACGCTAACAAATTCGAACTCAGCAAGGTACAGATTCTGTTAGCTTGCTTTTTGCAAAACAAATATTAATGCAAAAGCAAATAACTATTGATACACAGTGTTTTAAAAAGAGCAGAACGAAGTTTCCGGGACGGTCGATCGAGAATAAAATATTTACGACATGAAAACAACATTAATTTTGAACCGTGAATATAGAATATAAAAAGTTACGATCAGCGACAAACATTTTGGGAGATTTTCGCAAAATCGAAAGTGACATCGCCGGAATTCAGCGGGCGCCGTGATTACTAGTAAGTTACCGCGGCATGTTTACTCGCCAAACATTGAAGTATCTGTGTCAAATGATGGCAAGATGCCGAGTTTTTGTAAGTTTCTTTTTCTGTCAAGTGTTATAAGGTTTGACAATGAAATGAGCGAAGTCAAAACAAAGATCACAATCGCCCAACTCTTGTTTATGCAAAGTCAAAATTTACTCTCCAAGACGCGTACGACGTTATTTATCATCAGGTAATTCCATCATTTTGGAAATAGCAGCTACTTTATTATTCATCTGCGTCATAATTTTTCACTGATTTTGGGGCTCATTTTGTTGAAACTCAAGCACGCTTCCAACAGGCCTGTGAACCCTTCCTGCTTACAGAGCAATACTAAAAAAACTTCTCACATTTCAACCTTAAGCTCGAAAATTCAATACACAACATGATACTATAATTCACAAAAGCAGAAAATACCACAGACTCCTATTGAAACAAACAACATATTTGCTCTTAGAGGCGAAAACCTCTTCCTATTTTATTCTGTGCGTGAAGACAAGAAACTCAATCGTGTCAAATTTACTTCAGGTAAATACAGCTCACTTTGATTTCGTCTCGACGGGCGATAGATTGTTGTCGAAGTCCATTACTCGTCGCTTTTGAGATTCCTGCCTAGTTTATCCAACTGACTTTCCATTATTGAGCTCCATAAGGGTATATTTTGTTTAAGGATCCACTAAAACGCCATTCGCGTTACATGACTTTCGACGCCATTGCAGGCTAAGTTAATGATTCTACTGTGTCCACCAGAGAAATCTACGCAGTTCCACTACCCTCTCGATCCTAAGAAAATACGCGCAGAAGGCTCTATGGACAAAGACACCACTTACCAGGGGAGTGACAAGCAAGACTTTTACCGACACGGAAAAAAATACTAAAAAAAACTCGGAAATCTACCTATTTTCCGACTAGGTTTGCCATAGGGAAACCCAGTAAAAAACGACGAAATTAAAGACAGATTCCGACTGGGTTTGCCGCAACCCAGTAATAAAATCTGTTTCTGAAAAGAAAAGTAGGGTTCACCGAACATCCAAGATGGTTAAATCCAAGCAAAGCTATAACAATGGCCACCTGCCCTATCATTGTTCATTTAAGTACTTAGCGAGCGCACTCGATGCATGACGCCGCATGTGAATTTGCGTGCGCTGTAAGGATGCGCAGTAGCAATGGGAGCGAACGTCCTTAAAACATTTAAAAGTCATTAGTAAAATTTTAAAACGAATATATTCATGAACGGGTAACCAATGCAGAACTCTTAGCACAGGTGTAATATTCTCGAGTTTAAATGGCCTGTTAGACGTCGGGCTGCTGAATTCTGGACATAATGGAGTTTTCGGACTTGATCATCCCTAAGACCTGAGAGTAGTATATTATATTGGTCAATCTTGGATAATAATTTGGCAGTGCTAAATTATTATCCAAGATTGACAAATATAATATACTACTCTCAGGTCTTAGGCAGGTCCGAAAACTCCACTATGTCCAGAATTTAGCATCCCGACTTCTAACAGGCCCATGGATGTTACGAATGCGTGGATCAAAGTTTCATGGTGGCTGAAAGAGAGATGCTGGCTGCACGTGCGAGTTTCATTTTTGTCCATTTGCCGTCGTCTGCAAAACAACAATGTGAAAAAGCCAAATTTGGGGTAGACTTTCATATACGGGACTAAGATGGTGGAGGAGGCTGTTTAAATTGTGAATGACAGGTAAATGAAGGCAGCGATTCCTCGGACGCCGTGGATAAAATCTCGTTGAAGTCGCCAACCAAGACAAAGACAAGACAAGCGGTCGACCAAGGTCAAGGACCGAGGTCGGAGGCAACCTGAAGGCTCCTTTTTCATGGCATTCTACTGTAACTTGCGGCGTCTACCGCAACTCACAGCAGGGGTGGGCGCCACTCCTATCCCGTTGCATACACAACACAACTTGTCCCCAGTACTGGTACTGGGACCGTTATTTCTCGCAAGCCTCTTTAATGACATGCGCAGTCCGTGGTAAGTTCGAAAATCAATCCTCCGTTTTATAATTGGTGGTGAGATTGTGTTCTGGGCGTTACCCATTTAAAATCTCAAATGGAATCTAAACTGCTGCTACTACCACCACCACTACCACTACTACTACTACTACTACTACTACTACTACTACTACTACTACTACTACTACTACTACTACTACTACTACTACTACTACTACTACTACTTATAATAATAATAATAATAATAATAATAATAATAATGATAATAATAATAATAATAATAATAATAATAATAATAATAATAATAATAATAATTTGATGATAAAAATTACGGGCAGAAACATACTTATTAAAGACAACGTTTCGGTGTCCTCATACACCATCATCAGGTCAAATATAATATTTTACAGATAACCCGAATGTTAATGTTCAAGATTAAGTTCAAAGTCCCTAGAGGCTAAGTGAAAAGTTTTGCCTTTATCGAGTCACTTTGGATATTCAGACACGGTTTGTGCTCGCGAATAAGGAACATTTCATACACAAGACAATCAAATTTGCATGAGCATTTCTTAAGAATGCGAAACATGTCAGATGTTATTGTTCTTGATTGATGTTGACTTTGGCTGTGATTGAATATTGAACCAGATCTTTTATGCTCATCGATCCGTTGGTAGAGATGTCGACGCGTGTAACCAACATAGCTGGCATCACACCAGCCACATTCAAATTTGTAAACTACTGATTGTTCGTTGATCAACGCGGGCTTGATTTCCTTATGTTTGAGATCTTCTTCGACTTTTCGAAAAATAAACACTGGGCATAAGTCGATGTTTAACAGCTTACCGAGATCTTTCAACTGCTTGCGCACAGAGTCAGCTGATTTTTGTTCCTTGAACGGTAGAACAATGAGTACTGATTGCGGGTCAGGTGTAGATTTGCGTGGAGGTGCTGGTGTTTGTTTGGATGTGATAAAATAGTTGATCAAGATATGCCAACTGTAGGAATAAGGTCTTGAGGCGGCTACACTCCTCATGAAATAATGATCAGTTAGATGATAGCTTGAAAGCTCGGTCTAGCATGGTAACAATTAAGGATTTCTTATAACGATTATCAACGTGACTATTATAATGATAATGATCATTGTCGTTAAATGACAATTTAACGTTAAATTGTCGTTAAATGAAGTATTGCGAACTTCTTCTGCGAATTTGAATGTATCGGTGATTGTATGTTCATTGATGGATAGCGGTTTCAGTTTTCCTTCGAGCCACTTTGCTGGGACGTAATTATAGGTCTTGGTGGCTGACAGAATGGGTTTCATCGATAACGTCGGTTTCTGTGTTTTCGGTATACCATATAGATGAGCAAGCCTAGAACCAGTTGGACAAAGTGTGTCAGCTACAGGTTTAGGGGTCAGGTGTAGATTTGCGTGGAGGTGCTGGTGTTTGTTTGGATGTGATAAAATTGGTGTCAGCCACAGGTTTACGTAGAATCTTTCGAATTACATTACCAACGAGTTTCTCTTTCTCCAAGAGAGGATGGTAGTGCTTGGGAGGACGTCCCCTTGTCTTGGGTCTTTCCATGTCACGTTTTCTAAACTTAGACATATCATTAATTGAAGCTTCGGCTAGCAATTTCAAGTACTCAAGATCTTGGTAAGCTGTTAAACATCGACTTATGCCCAGTCTTTATTTCTCGAAAAGTTGGAGAAGATCTCAAACATAAGGAAATCAAGCCCGCGTTGATCAACGAACAATCAGTAGTTTACAAATTTGAATGTGGCTGGTGTGATGCCAGCTATGTTGGTTACACGCGTCGACATCTCTACCAACGGATCGATGAGCATAAAAGATCTGGTTCAATATTCAATCACAGCCAAAGTCAACATCAATCAAGAACAATAACATCTGACATGTTTCGCATTCTTAAGAAATGCTCATGCAAATTTGATTGTCTTGTGTATGAAATGTTCCTTATTCGAGAGCACAAACCGTGTCTGAATATTCAAAGTGACTCCATAAAGGCAAAGCTTCTCACCTAGCCTCTAGGGACTTTGAACTTAATCTTGAACATTAATATTCGAGTTATCTGTAAAATATTATATTTGACCTGATGATGGTGTCACGAGGACACCGAAACGTTGTCTTTAATAGGTATGTTTATGCCCGTAATTTTTATCATCAAATCCATTACATTATCATGTTTGATAATAATAATAATAATAATAATAATAATAATAATAATAATAGTAATACTAATAATAATAATATTTATTTAGCCAGGACTAAAATCGGAGCTCCACAGTTATTACTTTACTGGCATTGATTAAGATAAACTAATGTCAATGCCAAGACTCGATGCAGGACTCCAGTAAGGTCTTTTTTATTGTGATTATAATTTTTTTTCACTTTTTTGCTGCACAACAATAGCCACCATTCAATCAAGTGCAAACAAGCATTTTACAAATGTCTTTTGGAACACATTACTATGATCATAAGTGATTAACAAACTTTTGCCTTATCACAGTTTTATAAAATTTAAAAGGTATAAGTCAGCAGATGTAGGTCAGTTAACAGTCCTACTTTTAAATCTGAGCACCAGAACCGGTTATGTTCTTTGGTTGAGTCACAAATTAAGTTCTGTTTCATGTATCGGTGACATTTTAAACTATCGAACCAAACTCGATATTTTAAAATAAGCCAGAACAAAACAAAACGGTAAAGGTTCACAGGGATGCGTACTACATAAAAGGAGAAAAGTACCTTGTTCACCTAATTTTGAACATCTTATGGTGTCATTTTTGTGATCCGTAAGAGTAAAGACGACAGAAATCGAATAACGTGCATGGAAAAAACTCCGCAAAATCGACTTTACTCTTCATTGAGAAAAGTGATCGTGACAGAGCGAAAGCATGACAAATATCAACTGGAAATCTCGTAAAGTTGAAAATGTTTTCAGTATTTGTATTCTTGACTTCTATCAGTTCTAATTAATGCAAACTACAAATTTTGACTACAACTTGTCAATGCTATTACTTTTGCGATCACTGATATTATAGCATCTCATTGGCAATTGCAACATTAAAACATAGACAAACAACACACAAATGGCTTTCTAAAAATCGATAAACAGTTTTTACGTCAACTACCTTAACCGTTTCGATTTTTAGTAAGAACGAGAATTGTTTTGACGGAAAGTATTTCCAATGGTCTTCTTTTAAAAAAATGTGTTTAGTTTGGCAAGGAGTTGTTGCTCTTCGCGACAATTTTCGAAATATCAATCTCTTCTAAGCTTCACTCTAACGTACTGGGGCTGGGCAATCTACAAGCCAGCGAGTCACGCGAGCCATGCGCAAGTCTTAAGGGTGCGTTGTTTTGGGAAAATCCGAAAACGGATTTTGCATTCTTTTGGCGAAATCCAAAAACGGATCGTGAATCCAAAGTATCCACACTCGAGGAGGATACTTCTGATCAAATCGAAATCCGGAGTTTTGAGATTCACCACTTTAGCGTTTTCTTGGGAACGGATTTGAAATAGGCATACACAACAGCTACCGTACATGAGAGTTTCGCCCAAATGTTTTTCTCGTGCCCTATTTACCGTACGATGAAAGACACGAATAGGTCGAAAATAGTTACGTTTCCTGTCAGCAAATTTCACACCAGAAATTATACTAAAAGTTTCTTGACAGCAATAATACTATTAGCAACTTTCCTACAGCTAAAAAAGTGAGCTGCAAAAATACCCTCTGTAATCGATTTGTACCTTCGTACGCATAATTTTCGTCATTTTTTTTTTATTGATCGCTAAGGTATTTTTTTATCTGGTTGAATTTTCATTGACGAATTTCTCCAAAACAAACCACTTGACACTGAGCTATTTTTTTTTTTTGTTTTTTAAAGTGTACGCAACTCTGGGTTTTTTTGTTTGCGTTGTCATGGAAAATAATCCGTTTTCGGATTTAAGTTTTTTTTATGCTGAAAATCCATTGATTTGAGATCAAAAATCCATTTTTGGATTTTCCCAAAAAAACGCACCCTAAGAACCCATTTCAAATAGCGCTGATAAACAGTTATTTAGTCTAAGCAACCAGGTTAAAACCGTTAGCATTCAATAGAGCGTTTTCACTCACGTGACTATTTTTGTCCGACATGTCACTGTTGCTTAGCAACCGTCACTGTCCGCCATGTTGGTGTTCCATCATTGAAGGTATATATAAGAGCTTTTAGTGATTCATCAAGACAAGAGTGATATATTTTTACAGTTTTCTGACAATTGTCAGCGTGGTTCTTTGTCTGATGGTTGGCTACGGTAGCAAGACGGGGAAAAAGTCTAAAGAAGACACAGAAAAGGCGATAAAATACTAACGGGTTCATAATCAACACCTAAGGTGAGTTCGTCGAAGAACTTAGCTCAACCAGAAGAAGACTCTGCCATCAGTCGAGCCGACCTAACAGAAGCGAAGCTTGAAAGCGATCGTGTTTGCAGTGAACATTATGTGTCAGGTGAACCGGCAAGAGATTGGGATCGTTTTGACGTCGATTGGGTGCCCACGCAAAAACTAGGCCATTCGAAATGGCAACAAGATTCCAGTAAGCTAAAACTCAATATGAAGAGAGATGAGCGATGTAAACGTCGACACTTCTATATATATTAATTGTTCCTTTAGCATTTCCATGTTGTGTATTCAGTGCACAAATAGAACATACCCAAGTTGTCTTTGCATTATTAGGCTTGCGCTTGTATTCTAAATGTGTCAAATGACAAAAAGTCCCATTGCTGCAAGAGTCATTGTGACATTCTATGAGTTTGACAGAGCGAAGTGTTTTCTCTTTGCAAACACAAATAGAGTCAAGTTGGAGTGCTTTCTTAGGAACATCATCTAAATCATCAAAGTTCTTCTGTTTTGTTGATGTCTTGTGACAGAGAGGACAAAGCCAGTTTTTAGGTACTTCAAAAGCTTAAGGCAGAACAAGTCGTAGAATGAAATTGGGCGTGATTTGTTGGAAAACAAAACAGTCTTCGCCAGTATCAGATCTACAAAAGCACATTGCTTTGGGGTCAGCTTGGGTTTTGGGGATATAGCGCTTCTGTGTGTAACACCGCCCAAGGATTTCTGGTAGTACACAATATCTCGAAAAATTATTCAGTTTTGGTACAACACAGTTCCAATGCTCAATGTCAGGGTTAATTCTCTCACAAACTACCTCAATTTGTTGACGGTCCAATACTGCATACAACAAAATCACAGTACTTGAGTTCAGTTGTGAAAAGGTGCCATTGAACCTGATCGTAATACTGGTGATCTCTTTTCAGATTGAGATTTCCATTATTCTCAGTTAGACAGGAACATTTACATTTTATGTAATCTTCAAAAGTCAATTCTTTCAGGCGGTATGGGCACTTAACTTCTCAACAACCTTGTCCACAACAGTCACAGCAGCATAAAATCTGGAGTTGCATGAAGCAACTATTGTTTATTAATAAATGTTCCACACTTGCCAATCCTGAAGTTTCTGTGTTTTTCTCTTGTTACGTGCTGGAATAACCAAGAGATGTCCACTAACAAATCATATATTAAAAAAACTCCCGAGTACGATATAAGACACGCAACAAAAGTATGACAACGAGAAGTTACCCTTTTAAACTACTATTTAATTAGTTTTACTCTGTCACAGTTACTTAGGTTAGCAATTAAGTTAAGCAGTTCGTAAAGAACGCTTACTGTCTTTCATGGCCATTCAGGTATTGATCTTCATTAACTTCGAACTCCGAGTTCCACTGAGTCGGACTGTAGAGAACAAATTCTTGACTTTCTTGATTCACTGGATTCTTCCACTCATTGGATTTTCTGTGTAAACAAACTCTTATGGAAGACTTCACAATGAACTCTGACGGAACTCTTTGTCCTCTTTCCTTTTAAACTATCGTCTCTTTCTTCTCTCCGGACATGGCAAGGTCAAAGGTTATCACTCCACCTTAGTTACCACAGTTGATTATAGCTTAATCACAGTATCGCATCCACAGCATAAGTTCTATCACAGCCGGCCACGAGGGTAAGCCCTCGGGCAAAGAGTTTTTTCTATTACATACAAGCCTGATTTATACTTTTACTGTAAGCATCTAGAAAGTTCTGTTGCTATTTATAGTGTATTACAAGGTTGACTATTTGTGGAAACTGCTGAGTCACATCAAAGACATTTCTGGAATATTACAGATTGTTAGGTAATTCTAGAAAAGTCTGAAATTGCATCACAGATAACTAAAACTAATTCTGATCCTCATAACACTCTCATGAATTTCTCATAAGCGTTTATTAATGACTGTAAATTCATGCTTACAACCATGTTCTGTAGCATCATTAGAAAACTTGAGAAATATTTGGATAACAGATTGTCTTTACGAGACTAATTGAGTCACGGTTGTGCTGGATTAGAGTGACTGGCTTGCTTACTGATAGAAGCACCAATTCTCCCTGCTCAATGACGGAAAAAATACTGTTTTTAACAGGGTTTCTTGTATCTTCATTCTAATTCCAACCTTATTTTCCCTGTAATTATTGAGGTTTCAAGCAATCTGAAACGCCATGTGATCACCTATGATCTTGTAAATTCTGAATTACCTTGACCTTGACCTTCAGTCTCCGTTAGAGTTTTACATGTGCTTGTACAGTACATAAAAAAAGTTCTTTCCCATTTCTTTTGGTGAAGTACTTCACGTAACTTAAAAATGGACATTAATGGCGAAGTTGAGACTCATAAAGAGATGCTGAATTAATAATTGGCAATTTAGAGAACTGTAGTCTTAGTATATATATACCTATGTACAACTTCTCAATGGTGAACTTACAGTACAGAAGACTGCTAAAGTGTTTTCTTTTATCGCCATTGACCAAGCACGTGGACAGAATAATGCTATGGTGAAGGGTGA
>NC_090891.1:1626901-1631901 GCF_036669925.1 Montipora capricornis | reverse complement strand
ACATACGTTTATACCTTTGATCTGAGGCCGACGAATAAAAAAGAACCAAAGAAAAACGCAAATCACCAATATGACAACAGCAAGTACTGCTACGGCAATAGTAATCAGCTGTGAATTGCCATCTGAAGTGTCCTTGACTTGACCGCCAGGGTTTTCGGAGCGTGTCACTGGAGAAAAAAATCAAAATGATTCCAGAAAATTAAGCTTTCTTATTCTGGATCTTTTATATTGACTTATTCCAAGGCAAAGTTTAGTTTTTGAAACACGAAGGGTGTACAAACCTCCCCTTTCAGATAAGTGAATTGGGGACAAGACTTACCAAACACACGATAGGAGATCATTAGTATCGGTTTGTATCCGTTGCTGATAGGCAATCCTTGATCTTGCCTTTCTAAATCTATCTTTTTTTGCTGTAAGCTTTCCTTCTTGTCCAACTTAACATTTCAGTTATTTAGCCCCACACAACACAATTTCCCTGCCTTCCGTATTCTATGAAATGCATCCCATTTAACAGATTCATTGTGTAATTGCCGAGGTCCAATTTAATGGCATGAATGATACCTGCACTCTCTCTTTTTATTTCTTGTATACCGTAATCGTTGCAATAAACCAAGGGGGGTTAGAAAAGCGATAATTATATAATGTTGTTCTTGCAGGGAGTTATTCAAGTTCTTTTATCGTGGCTTATTCATCAATAGCGATTGATTGCTTTGGTGATTTGTGCAACGATTTTTGTGTGCCGAATACCGGCATTAAAGTATTTTTGCTCTTACTTATAAACCAGCCTTAAGTATTTACTCCTATAGCACGAAACAGAGCATTCAAAACGACAGTCACCGTACTGCCGTTTACTTCACCATGTCTCAGTGGAGTGCTGATCGCTGATTCTATGGTGCAAAAATCTAGAGCCACACTCTATGACTTAAGTCTTCAAATGAAGTTTACTCTGTTTTTGTTGCTGCTCTCCGCTTACCTTCACCATGTTGCTGTTTAATGGTGATCGCTGAATCTGTGGCGCCGGCGGAAGTAGCCGACGATGTTTGGATTGTAGTTGTGGTAACATTGATTGATCGCTTGTCATCTGCAGTCACTGGCACAGCTTGTGATTTGGGATGCAATATTGAAGTAAAGGAATAAAAATATGAGCTTTTTTTGCTATGTAAAATACACATGCAAGCTAACTCTATGAACACGATCAATTCAACTGAGATATGAAATCCGTTCTAAAAATTTCCTGTTTTTTGCCATTTTCGTTGTCAACGCCTGGTGGAGTTCGACAATCCGGCAAATGCAAGATAAGATAAGATAAGATAAGATAAGATAAGATAAGATAAGACACTTTAGACCATAACATCTTGCTACGTAAAGTTTCTTGTTACGGTGTCAATGGTAATGCTCTTCAGTTGCTTAAATCATATTTGATTGATAGAACACAAAGATCTTACGTAAATGGAGTCTTATCCACAGAACAATATGTATCATGTGGCATTTCCCAGGGTTCTATACTTGGGCCATTTTAGTTTCTAATTTATGTAAACGATTTCCCAAAATGTCTACAACATACAACACCTGGTATGTTTGCCGATGATACGTATATAACCATGGCTCATGAAGATGTATCCACAAGTGAATGTTCCTTAAATAGTGATTTAGCTGCAGTATATGATTGGCTTAAGACAAACAAATTAAGTTTCAATACCTCCAAAACTAGTTATATGACTATTGGTTCTCGGCAAAACTTGACAAAAGCTAAATTCATGAATTTAAAGATGGACGATTGGCCAATTGAACATAAACCTTCTACTAAGTTATTGGGGGTTCATATTGATGAAATGCTAACCTGGGATTATCAGAACAAACATATTTCACGAAAGTCTCGAAGGGCTTGCGAAAGTTGTATTTAGCTAGAAAATTACCTGACAATCAAGAGACTCACTTTTGATTATTGTGATGTTTTATGGAGTGACTGCTCCAAAACACGTGCTGACAAATTTCAAAAGTTACAAAATAGAGCAGCACGGGTTATTACTAGGGCTGATTACTCTATTCGATCATCAGTAGTGCTAACTTCTCTAGAGTGGTCTAATTTAGAAGACAGAGAGAAAACTTGTTCATTACGATGTTTAAAGTATTCAATAACAATTGTCCGACTTATCTTCAGGAGCAATTTCATAGAACCTCAAAAGTTCACAATTATAACTGGAGGGGTTCGAACTATGACTTCCAATTACCACTACCTAAAACAAATTTCTTAAACGTTCTTTATCTTATCGAGTTGCCAACTGGATGGAACCAACTGTCAAATGAAATACGTGAGATAAGGGATCTTGCAAGCTTTAAACGTGCGATATCCTAGGACACATTTTACATCGCTAGGGCACATTTTTACATGGCTTGTTTCGTATTATGATATAGTAAATTATGATTGTTAGTAATTTTTACTATTGCTTAAATTTCCTTGACATTTAATAATATTTAGCGCTAAGTTATGCCTAGTTCATTAGTCGTTTTAACATTTATATGTTGTAATTCTTGTAATTTTTAGCATTTATATTTTTGTAATTCTTACACGGCATGTCTGAAAACTAGCTTGCTGAGCAATTTACCGTGTTTTAAGTAAAGTTGATTGATTGATTGATATAATCACGTAGTTTTGAAGTGCGGGGGTCGTTCCACTTCTTCATTTAAGGGAGGCAGCGGACTCTTGCATCTAACTTTACTTCACAGCAAAGCCGTAAAATGCAGTTAACCACAGTGGTGTCGACTCAGCACTATTAAATACTTTACAAATCATGAAGCACTTATTAGTATGATAAACGAGGAAGGCGTTAGTACTGCACACACTGAGAGAACGCAGCATCATAATTGTCGCTGATTTGTTTGCTTACTGTTACGAAATTGGATTCCTTGAATGTACCGAAATTTCTTCGATTATCGCGACGACCAGCAATGTCATTTGCCACGTCGGCAAGGCAAAGTCGGCCTGTTCTCCGGCTCTTTGTGAGTGTTTAGTACTGAACCTTTATTGAGTCATTGTTGATCGGAGTCATGTTTTAACCGTCGAGCCGTAGAAAATGAGCTTTTTCCTGCTGCATGTGGCGGGATTTACCAGCAGAAGCCGGCAGATCGTGACAACTTTTTTCATTAAGCTTCTCTCAGGTTCCTGTGACTCATTCATTCTGTCAAGAATGTCATTGAGACATGTCATATTCGTGATATGACAACCGTAAGTGGGAGGGGGGGGGGGGCTGCCCCCCGCCCCTCCCCCTGCGCGGGCCCTGTTATAAGAATTTGTCGGTAAAAATCTAAGACTAAAATAAAATGTATATCACAGTACAAGAAAAACAATAAAAATAAATGTTCTCTTTTGTCGCTAGTTTAGTATCAAAGCTTTGTTCCGACATTTCCCAAAAACCATTTAGATCTGGTTTCGATGATTTAAAAACAAATATGTTCAATGTTCAGTGTGTGTAGGTGGATGGGTGACCACACAGGCTTTCACTTTCTCGCAAACGAGACTCAAGGGGGCAAGAATCTTCTGTAAGCTGGGGACAGGCATTAAAAAAACGCAAGCAGCGACTTAATGTATTGTTAAGTGCTGCAACAATTCAGTTTTATCTTTTCGCCTAACTTGCTTTGTATTTTGTCGACTTACCTTAGGGGTTTCTTTTGTAATAGGGGCTTAGACATAAATGCTCTGTATAGCAGATTCTTTGAAACAAAACTTCGCCAACCCTTTCCCTTACATATTCTGGAAGTGTACAAAATGACCTTTCACGTGATATGAATTATGTGATATGTCGATCAGATAATTTCAAAGTACTATAAAAATAAAAAGATGCAGTGATGATGATGATGATGATGATTTTGCACCATAATGAGAATTTCTACGAATTCTATCTTTTTACTTAGCTTTCTTCTGCACCAACGGAATAGCTTTGGGTTTCCTTTATAACAAAAGATTCACCTTTCTAAAGCCTTATGATAATCTGATTGACAAAACTATGAAATATCAATGTTGCACCGGTTCATTTTGCAGCTTGAAATTCACAGTATTGAACAAATGACGTGAGAAATATTCATGGCTTTCTATATTGCTACTAAGTAAGAACTACTCTAGCTCATATTTTTCTACTCAGTCACAGAAAATAGTCAATTTTTGCAACTCTCTGAAACGGTCGACCCTTTGCCAGTTCAGGCTCCATCGTCATAATGAAAGGAGACTTGCATTGTGCGCAAGGGAAGAAGAGAGCTGAAGGATGCTCCAACTAGTTGCAATGCTTTCAACAAACTGTACTAAACTGAATTCCTCAAATGTACTTACTTATGATTAGAAAAATTTTAAGAAGGCTCTGAATCGGCTCCAGAGAATTTTTTCACTTTGAAAAGAGGTTTTTCTTAGCCAGCTAACCAATTTCTACTACCATGCAAGAATTGTTGTTCACCTGGTTCGTTTTTGAGATATGAGCCGGCTTTAAAAAGACCTAAGCTATTACATCAGTAATAGTAAGACATATTCTAGAAAGTGTTTGAGCCACCTTAAAACAGGAGCAGTGCTCAGGCAAGACAATATTTGGTGCACAAACCCAATGTCCAAATAAATAATGATTTTTTCACTACTTTCACAGCTACCAGAGTCAAAATCTAGCACACAATCATCTGCTCAGACGCCATTTTTAATTGCCAAGGAACGAGCAAAAACTCTCAAAATTGAACCAAATTTAACCGAAATTGAAAAAAAATAAATAATCTTGTTTTTCGGCCATTTTAAGTTGATCAAAAACAATAAACAAACTGCGGTAATAAACATATCTTATAACATATTTTAACTTGATGTTTCGTATGATACAACATAATCTTTAGAAGTGACGATTAAACGAATGTAAGAAAGAAAGTTTACAATGACTGAAAATTCTCGCGAGCTCATTGGCTAATTTTTACTGTCAATAAGCGGACAGACATATGAATTTATAATTTATGCGATAACGACGCGATATTGC